>NW_026704982.1:0-250001 GCF_029867415.1 Vicia villosa | reverse complement strand
GGTTTGGGCGGCTTTGACGAAAAAAATCATCCGAACCGCAAGAGAAAAAATCGTGCGGTTTGGTTTGGTTCGGTTGGCTTTTAAAAAAAATCCGAACCAAACCAAACCAACCTAATGCGGTTTGGTTCGGTGCGGTTGGTTCGGTTTTTTAGAAATATTTTATTGAACCATTCATATACATATAGATGATAACGAAACTTTGTATTTAGACATTCATACACTATTAAATAACAACAAAACCCGCCATATTTTGACAATAACTTTCTATTTAATATGTAAAAATTAAATTAGACAAAAGTGGAATAATAAACATAAAATAATAGTATAAACCAATATAAAAATTATTAGAATGAAACAAAAAAATAGAAGATACGAGAGATTAGTGAAGGTGAAAAAGAAAAAACAAAAGAGTTGAGAGATTAGAGAAGGAGATGTGCGATAAAAACAAAACTGAAATAGGGAACATTTGCCTAAAAATGAGAAGGTGAAAAAGAAATAATATAAGAGAGTAGAGATTATAGAAAAAGAGGGAAAATGTATGTGACAAAGAAGACGCGATAATGCTATTAGAGATTTGAGAAGATCGAGACTAAAATCATGTGTAAGGATGAGAAAATTGTTCGTAATCATAAGGTTAAAGTATTATAGATTTAAGTTTGGGTTGAATGTGAGTTAAGTAAAAGTTAGGTTGTAACATAATGCGGTTTGATTCGGTTTGGTTCGGTTTATAAAATACAAACCGCAAACCAAACCGAACCATGCGGTTTTGTTAAAAGATGACCCAAACTAATCCGAACCAAATGCGGTTTTTTGCGGTTTCGGTTTGGTTTGGTTTGGTTTGCGGTTTTCTATTGGGTTGGTTTGGTTTTGATCACCCCTAGTAGAGATAAGAAAATAAGGATATTAACACCAGCAGATTTTTAAATATACCATTTATGGTTCCACTAAATTTGATCACAACATTCTACATACAAAGTAAGGTAGCTACAAATTTGATACTATAATTCAGACAACACTTAAAACCAAAATAATAGGCAAGGTATACTACCAGTAGCTGACCGATGAATAAATGAAGTTTACATTTTTACATTTGTTGTGATATCCCAAACCATATCCAAAACTCCTGAATCAGAAGTTCATAATCTAATAAAAAACAATAAATCATTAGTATATCTAACTTCACTCTTATGAAACATTGATAAGACTCTTGATCACCAAACAAACTTCACAGCCAAGTTAAACGACAGTTCAAAAGGGAAGTCATATAAAAAAACTAATTGAAATTAAGATAAACAAAAAGAATACAATTGGCATGGTCTGAATATGCTCAGAAAGGAGAAATCATTGAATCTATCTCATTAAATATTATAAATTTTAACCTCTAAAAGACACATGTTTCAGATCAAGAGGGAGCACACACCTGAAATCCAAATACCAACATACCAATTCCATATAAGATGTTAAAATTATTTTTCAATCCATGTAAAACACTAAAAAAAAATCACATAACAAATTGCCCGCAATAACAAATTGACAATTGAATTGAATCCACTTTTATGCACGACCGCATGACTTCTTCTTCTTGTCTTGCTTCGCAACCTTGGGAGTTTCTCTCTCACAATAGCTTAATTTAACTTTATACCGCACGAAGCTTATAGACAAAATCTGGGGAAAATGTGTTTTCATGAAGCAAATCTCACTCCCAACCTGAAAAGAAAGAAAAATTATCATAAATCTACAACAATTATCCTAAATCTATGAACCCTAATTTCAAACCAGAGTTGAGATCGAAGTAAATGGAATCAAAATGCAGTAAGCACAAAAACGAAAAGCATTACATGAGATGACTACCGCCAAAAATCGTTGATGCCTGGACAACTTACCATAAATCGCCTCTGACTGGAGCTCCAACCAACGCACCTAAGCCACTGCCGTCGCCGTTCTTCAATCAAAAGGTTATTCTTCCTTCATAGAACACAAATCTTTCCTCTATTTGGGATTTCTATGATGTTTGCGTTTGATCTTATCCACCATACACATAATGTCAAACTCTACAGCCACTAACGCGCCTCATAACTCTACTATCATTACACTATTAAGCTATATAATAATATCAAAAACATAGCATAAAACCAGTGAATAACAAAACCATATCAAGTTTAAGTTAACAAAACCAAATCAAGTTTAAGTTATCAAACCATTGAGAAGAGGAAAAGGGGCATGAACCAACTTTATCTTGACTCCATTAAATGACTCGGCTATAAAATGAATATCTAGCATGTGTAGGATGACAGGTTGATATTGTAACAACATCACTACCCTAGCAATCAAAAGGTCAAGAGCATACCCAATTTTTTCTGCAATTGAAAAACATTCCATCAGAAAACATATCACTGGTAAACTAAATCTACACCAATAATGTAATAATAAACAAACTCAAAACATCATAATCACCATTGGGCATATGATTAGATCTGAACCCTGTAGCAGATAAAGATCCAAACAAAAAAATAAAGCATTTTGAAACAAACCCATTTTTTAAAATGATAAAATTATAAGCGAATCACTCACAATGATGTTTTGTTTTGAATCCATATTTGGTACAAACCATAAGGGAATCACTCGAACAACAATGTCACATGAATCCTTTGCAGGAGTGATTTCATTAACAAAGTTGTGTCTTCGGACCACCATTGCAAAAGCCTGATACATAATGGAAAAGTCGAAAGTGAAAATTTACCAGATATGAACGAATCCAAAGAAATGTGAAATGAGAGAAGAAATTGGTCCTATTTATATGATTGAAATTATATAATTGAAATCAACAGAAATTAAATTAAATTACCTGAAAAATTGAAGAACTGACATTGATGATAAGATGCATCAGAATTGAAAAAAGAGAAATTAAAATTTAAGAGTTTGCATTGAAAACACCATTTGAAAATGAACCGACAACGTTGTTGTTTGTGTTCACAGGTGAAATTATAGGGTTTGTATTGAGAACCAATTTAGAAGTGAAGCGGCGAGAACAAAAACAATTTGAGTAAGGATTGAGAATGAAGTGGTGATAACAAAAACAACTTCAGTAATATGTCAAACGACCAATACATAAGTTAATTAATGTGATTTCTTTTTAATTAATAAATAACCAAGAAAAATTGAACCGTTTTAATTTTCTTTTCCTAAGTTAATCAATTAATATATAATCAAAAAAATTGAACGGTTTTTATTTTGCTTCTCCCAACTTAAAAGGAATATGTCCAACATTTAATTAACGTTTAATTTGTTTTTCCCAATTTGCTTAGGTTATAAATTAACAATAATAAATAGATTAGTTATGAATTATTAAATTAAATAATAAAAAATATTAAATATAATTATAGAAACATTACTATTAATAGTCATTTTAAAATAGTAAGTATTCTAATAAGATGACAAATGGCAAACTTGCCAAAAAAACTCATCTTGCTTTATTATATATTCTATGATTACAAGAAATACACGTATTACCTGCGGATTTTCCTGGGATTTCTTGAATTAAATAAATTTTCCTATAGATATAGGTTTGGCAGAAAATTCCGCAGGAATACCTGCGGATTTTGCTGCGGTTTATATATCAAACAGAAAATGAAACTATGATGCGAAATCCGCAGGAAAGTTTCCTGCGAATTTTGCTGCGGATATCTATTTTATTAAAACCAAACTATTATACAAAATCCGTAGGTAAATCCGCAGGAAAGTTTCCTGCGGATTTTGCTGCAAATTTAACTATTTTTTAAACTAAAAATAGTAATTTTTGTAAAGTTTTTTAAAAAATTAATCATTATAATTATTTAATATTATTATATTATTTAATATTTAATATTTTAATGTATTAGTGAGAATGAAACCAGTAAGAAACTAAGTTCCTGCAACGTGATAGCAGCTCCTTCAAACAAAATTGAAAACCCTAGAAACACTTCATCTCAAAACGCTTCACCGATATTCACAACCCCCAATTGTCTCGCCGTTCTTAAACGCAATCACCACCACCGACGCTCCATTGTCTCACCGTTCTTCTGACCTAGAAATATTTTCTCTCTTTCGATCTCAACCTTCATTTTCATTTTCGTTTTCTTCTTCCAATCAAGTAAGTTCATCAAATTCTTCTGTCTTTTATATTATTTACGGTTTTGTGACAGTTTCAAGCGTCCTCTTACTCTATTAGTGGAACCCCATTTTTACTCGAATTTGAATGTCTTAGTTAAATTGAAAACATTTTAAATTATAATTTTATTTTATATCATAGTTATTTTATTATATAATTTATAATGATTCAAAAGTAAATTAAATGAAAAATTATTTAATTTGACATAGAATGTTCTGCGGATTTTCCTGCGGATTTATTTGTGGATTCTTTCCTGCGGAATTACCTGCGGAACTTCCTGCGGAAAATATTACCCACGAAGGTTTTAGCTGGGACAAAATACCGCAGGAAAATCCGTAGGTAACGTGTTTCCTGCGGAAATTTAGCTAAAATCCGCAGGTAATTTCGCAGGAAATTCGAGTATTTCTAGTAGTGATACATACATACATATATATATATATATATATATATATATATATATATATATATATATATATATATATATATAGATATACATATACATATATATGTATACATATATATACATATAGATATACATATACATATATATGTATACATATATATACATATAGATATACATATACATATATATGTATACATATACATATATATATATATACATATATATATATATATATATATATATATATATATATATATATATATATATATATATATATATATATACTATCATTAAACTATTTAGTCTTTTTTTTTATTAGTTTATTAAAAAAAACGTTAAAAGATGCCATGCAGGACTTTTATATTTGATGTGAAATTTAGTTATTTTAATATTGTTGTAAATTCGCGAACTTAAAAAAATCGAAGCTGAAGTGTTAGGTTAGGGCAACGAAGACGATTGCTTTGACACCTTCCGTCGAAGACAATTTCTTTGAATAGTTCCACAGAAGAAGATAACGAAGCTATACGACCAACTCCATTGAAGACGATAGCAACAATAGTTTCACAGACCATCTCCATTGAAGACATAGTAACAATAGTTCCACAGAAGAAGATAACAAAGTTATACGACTAAGGTATGATTTCCCACCTGTAACCTACTAAAAACGTGAACTTTTTTCTTTATACATCTTCCTTAGTACTTCTGCTCAATGTTTTAAAAATCGGACTGGTCATCAAACCGGTGAGGGTACTGGGTCACTGGTTGAACCATTGGATCACTGGTCGAACCGCATGCCTAAATTAGATTAAATCGAATAACTCGGTTGAATAAACCGGTCTCTATTGCAATACTATATATTTATTAAATCGGTCGAACAAGATGACTTAGTATCTAAAAAATATCACAACACGCACAAAATTTTAAAATTTTAAAATATCATAATTTCACATGTTTATTCTTTACATTCAAATTCTAAATATAATCATCACTCACAACAAAATAATACAAAATTTAAATTTAAATAAATTTTAAATCAGGTCTAATTGCAAACAGGAGAAAAGTTGTTCTAAATATTGTTTGAATAAAGTCTAATTATATTTTAATTATATATTTTTAAAAAAAATCACGAAAATGACTTCATTTTGTGCGAAAAAAAGAGCATGCATTTGAACTACAAGTTTTCTAAAATCGTGGGTTCACCAGTTTTTTCCGGTTTTGGCCGATTCTCACCAGTTCAATTGCATACCTGGTTCAGCAATCAGACCAGTCCGATGACCCCTCCAGTTCACGGTCTAACCGGTCCCACCGGCCGGTTCGATCCGATTTTTAAAACATTGATTCTGCTATCTTATGTAGATTGAATAGGTAATGGAGAAGAGGTTTACGTGTGTTGTTCATCATTCTGGTGAGTTTTTTAGGGAGTTTGCTAACTTCAGAAAGTCAGGGTATAAAGGGTTAGAGACCATTTGGGATGTTGATCCAGATTATTGGAGTTACCTTGAAATTTTAGGCAAGTTAAAAGAGTTAGGTTATCCAACTAGAGATAAATTTTGGTATTATGATGAAATGAATTTTTCTGATACTATACTGTTGGAGGATGACAAGCGAACTAAGAGGGAGAAAAAAATTGTAGTAATGAATGAGAAATGTCATTTATATGTTACTCATCCTCTTTCACAGCCTAACATTATTGATGAACTGATTCTTTCATTAGAATTCAATGATGAAGTTGTTGTGGATGTGGGAGCTTGCTTAGAAGTTAATGAAAGGCCAAGAAAATGAAGTGCAAGGATGGTTGTCCATGAGAGACATATTATGCAAATATAAAAGATCAAGAAACTTGGCAATTGATAACAATAGTGGACAAACATGCATTTAGTATGGATTATAAGATTAGGTTCCTAAATTCCAAGTGGTTAGGCAAAAAGATTCAAAGCAATGTTAGAGAGAGCCCGATTTTGAAGTTGAGTGATATTATAGAGAAGATACGTGAAAAGTGGAATGTAGGCATCAACAAGAAACTTGCATATATAGCAAAGACACTTATCATTGACATTGTGTATGATTCATTTAGGGAGAAATATGGGAGAATCCATGATTATGGCCATGAACAACTGTTAAGGGCAAACCCATGATCAATTGTTAAAATTATAATATAGAAGGAACTCTATGAAGCTTGCTATGCACTAGTTCTTTATCCAGTTAATGAGGAAGCTTTGTGGACAAAATCTGATGTTGTTGATCTCCAACCACCACCAATAAAGAGACAATCTGGAAGGACCAAGAAAAAGAGGAACATAGAAGCTGGATAAATGGTAAGGGAAGAGACACACTTGAAACTGGAAAAACATGGAATCAAGTGCAGTCGTTTCCACAAGGTTGGTCACAACAAGTCCACCTGTAAACTACCACAATCACAAGCACCTTCAAATCAAGTACCAGAAGGAACCTCAACTCAGGAACCGCAAGCGAAAATGCCACAACCATCATAACCAACTATTTCAAATAAGCCACCACAACCATCTATTTCAACTCAGCCACCACAACCAAGTGTTTCCCCTCAGCCACCACTCAAAAAGAAGAAAAAACTTCAATAGGGTGGGAAGCCTGTTTCAAGTCAACCTTGATGTTTGTTATGATGTTGGTCACATTTTGTAATATCATTTTTGATAATGCCTTATAATATCTTACTTACATGGTTTGTAATGCCTTTTTGTAATGTTATTGATATGCCTTATAATGGCTTACTAACAATGGATTATAATCCCTTTTTATCACTTTTTGGAATGTTATAGATACGCCTTATAATGGTCTTCTGTTATTGAATATTATTTAGGCTTCTAAAGCTAATTCATATGTATTTATCTTATGATCTGTTAATGAATATTGAAATGGCTTATAATGACAAGTTATGTGAAATTCTCTGCTGATAGTACATTTTGTTTTGTTCTGATACACTACAATTTGGTCGCTTATTTTTCTATAAGGTCTAAATTAAGTCCCTTAACTTTATAATTTATTGCATATTGGTCTTTTAAATATTTTGATTCGTAACAATAAGGTCCCTTTAGCTGCATGTTTCATAGGTTATAAGTTGTTCCAACATTTATACCAATTATGTATCAGTGTTAAAACAAAGAATAATGAACAAACATTGCTAATGTGTTAAAATAGACAATAACATTCTTCATTAAACCAACAGAAGAGTACATTCATAATATGAAAACAGAACACTGAATTACCATAATCCTAAGATCATTGCTAATTGAAATACATTGTTACAAACATAAGGTTCAACCCTAAGTTCAACATCCCAACCACAATGGATATTTTCAACCATCCTCTAGTGTGGATAACCTCATTCTTCAATTTGTTAATTTTCTTCTTTTGCCTTTCAAGCTACAAATCCATTTCATCAAAAAATTTATCACCTAACTACTTGAAGAACTTACAGTCCTTATCCATATGATTTATGTAATTTCTACAACCTAAAAAATTTCTCCCATAGTTGGCATTGTTCACATCACTGACAGTACAAAGAACACTTTCATCCAGACAAAAACAATTCATTCTCTTGTATCCACGAAGCACATATCCAGATGTACCAAAGCTTCTCTTGTTTGATATTGAAGCACTACTTGCATTCTTTGACATTGAAGCACTAATAGAAGATGGAAGATGATGATTTAAACGTAATTTAGAGAATAAGATGGAACACGATGGAAGATGGAAGAATAGGAAGCTACAAACTAATGGAAGCCACAAACCCTATAACCATTTATAACCCAAAAGCTAAGTGTTCAATGTACTGCTTGCATATCTGTCATGTTACCTTATCCATAGTTAACATTTTTCACGTAAACTAACGTAAGGGACTATATAGTTTAACGGAAGTGAAGTAAAGGGACCACTACATAACGTTTTTTAGTTGGGGGATCAAAGCGAAACTTATCTTAAATTTAAGGGACATAAGGACTAATTATGCCAAAAAAAAATTAGTATATACACCCATGCAACATACTTGGAGTCATAGGCGAAGCTTGGGCCCGGCTAGGGTGGGCCATTGCCCAGGCTGTGGCCCAATTTTTTTTTGAACTGGAGTGAAAAAAAAGTAAATATTAAATTAAAAAAACAAATAAGTAAAAAAAGTGAGAAACTAAAACAAGAAAGAAAAAAGACAGAGAGACTACATTGCGACCCACCGGCACCGCCACCTTTGCCGATGATCCACAAGCCTCTCACGCTTTTTCCACTGACGTTTTCCCAACCTTCGCTGATTCGGTAACCTTCTTTCTCCATTAATGTTTTGATTTTCTAGTTTGCAAGATTCATGATATTTTTTCCTGTTTGCAATTGATTTGGCTTTTGATTTGAGAGAAAGATTTGATTTGAATTTAGAGAATGGAGAACGTTGATGATTTGATCAAAGGTTTGATTTTTTGTGTATGTTTTGAATTAATTTGAAGTAAAATTGAAAGAGGGGTTGAATAATTTTGAAATGAAATTGAAAGGGGGGTTGAATAATTTTGTGGTGATGATGTTATTGTAGAGATGAAGACGATGGTGTTTTTGTAGTGATGGTGTTGTTGTGGAGAAGAGATGAGATTACATAAGCTATGTGCTGAAAAGTATCATTGTTGTGGAGAACTTTAATTTTTGAATAGCTAGCCAATTCAAAAGAGAGAAAGAACAAGTATACTACAATGGCAATATGAAAACTAGCCTATGCACTCTATATATAAATTTTCTCAACTATAAGCAATATATAATGATTAATATCTTCCATTTTAATACAATAGTTTTAGTTATTAAAAAAAACATATGATGACCATTCCTGGGTAGAGGCATATTGCAATGTTCTTGTTTGATAGCAAAATTAAGTTATATGGAATTGAGTCATATGATGACCATTCCTCAATAGAGGCAGATTGCAATGTTTTTGTTTGGTTGTAATATTTCACAATAGAATCAATAATTGATGAATTGTGATAGTTTTATTGGGTTTATTGTTATTAATTGTTTGATTTGTTTTACTCAATGATAGAGATGAGGAGATTTTTGGTTGATAGAGAAAGTATTGAGAATGTGAATGTTGAGCAACCGGAAGCCGAATTACAATCACTATATTCGTTGAAAGAGCCTTTTCAGCAATGAAGATTATCAAGTCTAAATTGTGCAATAAGATCGACGATGTGTGGTTCAATGATTTGATGGTATGTTACACTGAGCGGAATATATTCAAGTCATTTGATGATATTGATATTATTCGAACATTCACCGCAAAGAAGTCTCAGAAAGGACATTTGTCTCGTGATTTTATTTAACATCCTATTGTAAGGTTATCTTTCATCTCTTTTATTCTGTTTGATGACTATTTATATATTATATACAATAAATTTGCGGTATTTAAATTTTTGCCCAGACTTTATAACTTTTCTGACTTCGCCACTGCTTGGATTAACTTTATGTCGAATACATTATTCAATTGTTATAATTTATCATCTGTAATGCAAATATTTATATAGTTTTCCCTTCTTTAATTTTACATCGATAATGATAAAACATAGTTAAAATATCATGTAGAAATTATATTATGATAAGACATAATGGTTTGTATTACAAAATATTATTAATTGAAATTTGATAATTCAAATACTGTAATCAGTTACCACGAGGGTGTAACCGAGTACATATATGTGAAATAAGTCAAATGAGCTGAAGAACAGTGATTATGGAAATGGTGTAACCAGTTACATATTCGAAGTAACCGGTTACCACTGTTAGTATTTTTAGAAGTTTTAGCAGCTGTAACCGGTTAGAGGTTTTGTGTAACCTGTTACAGATCTGAGAAATTAGTTTTTCAACTATTTTGACTTGTTACTCGTATCCTAATACACTTGTAATTGATGTATAAATACCTTAGAGGTATTATTGTCATAGTTAATGAAAATTTTATATTCTCACCTCTCTCTCTCTCTCTCTCCAAACATCCAAACCCCCCATTTTCACCTACCAAATGATTCCAAGTTCTAAAATTTGGCATCAAGATCCTGGTTCAATCCACCAAACACCTAGTGTGCAACATGAATTCTTTCTCCAATGAAAGAATCACTACAAACCTACACGTCATTGATGCAAAAAATTACAACAAATGGTGCAAGAAAATTAAAGTGTTGTTTGGATACCAAGAAGTTCTTGAAGTGATTAAGAACGGGGTGAATCCTCGTGTCGAAAGTGCAACAGATGCATAGTAAGCAACACATAAGGAAGAAAAGAAGAAATATTTTAAGGCGTTATTTGTAATCCATTAATGTATGGATGAAGACAATTTCAGAAAGTTCGTGATTGTGAGTCATCAAACCAAGCATGGGAAATATTTGAAAAATCATATGATGGGATGACAAGGCGAAAAATTAACTCGAATTAATTCAAATGGAGTAAAAAGAGACAATAAACGATTACATAACAAAAATTACTAGATAGGTAAGCCAAATAAAAGCACGTGGAGAAACTATTACGTAGCAGAATGTTGTTGCGAAAATCTTGTGTTATTTGCTGAAAAGACTTGATAACATTGTACTGGAGATTGAGGAATCGAAGGATCTTGCAATGAAGAGAAAAGAGGAGTTGTAAATCTCTCTTGAGGCTCATGAGTGATCTACTGTCGCACACAAGTCAAAAACGAGTTAATACAGAAGCAACACTCGATTCGTATTGCAAGGACTCTCGACTATTTTACTCGATAGAACTAAAAATAGGGTTTTAAAGTTTACAATGTGAATCACAAGTAATTAAGGTGAAAGCAAAACTGATGGACAACTTAATCTAGTAGTTTGGTTTTCGACTTATCATCGATTCTTATAATTCCAATTCCCAAAGCGGATTCAATCCTATTCGATTACAATCTCTATTAAACAAGTGCAATTGATACTATATGGTTTATGTTCCCATTTTTTCGGAGTTAAGAAAACAATTAATGATCACGTGAATAAACGAAAAAGCTACTCCAAATGCGGTTAAAGATAATGAACATGAACACAGTAGAATTTAATCACATCTATCCTATAAGCAACAATTGAATTAAGCAAACAAAAATAATCGAATTCAAATGTAGAATTGAAAAGAAATCGAAATTGGATTAAAACTTATAAATCTCAAAGTTGTAGAATTTGAATACAGCGGATCAACCTTTGGAAATTAGACCTTCATAGAATTCTTAGCGTATTCCCTAATTTCGTGAAAAATGAATGAATAAAAGTACATTTGCGAGTTTGCTAAAATAATGAAAGGGAAATCGTTCCCTAATAGCAACCGACCTGAAAAACCTAAAAATCAGCCCTAAATTAATTGTTTTATTAAGTCTGGCACGAAAACAATTTTTTTTACTCTTCTGCACACTGAATTGGTTTCTGACTCCAACACAAAACTTGTAGCTTATTCTTTCATCTTTCCAATTCATATTAAAGTACATCAAAAACTATCATGTAGCTTAAGTTATTACATGCATATTGAGAAGGTGTCAAATTACGGTTTATTCATCAAATAAGTAACATGTCCGAGGTGATAGTTTAAGCATTTTTTTTCTATATTTTCTCACCGGTCATAACAAATCTTTGTCGTTCATTTAATGTTTATCAACACTCAAGACGCTTCCATTAGTAACCTGTGTGAAACCGAAGGGATATTTATTATAAAATCATGATGAATATTGAAAATCTAGCCTAAATGAAAGATATGAAGTGCTTGAAACTTAAGGACGCTTGGAAAAGTTCTCTATGATGGATTGTAAGAGCACGGAATTGTCTGGGTTCAAGGTTTGTCTTCTTAAATATTTATTCCAATCGAAAATGATTTGATATTTGATATTAATTATCTTACCATTTTTTTTATCAGAAAGAGAAGATCTTCCCCAAGGTTCAATAGTTAGAATATCACAAATCTAAATTTCAACGGAATTTAATTTCTATCTCGACCCTTGGGAATTTGATTTTTATCTTGAACTTATTGAAATTTTACTTTTATTTTAATTTTAATATCATGAGTAAGCAATGTTATATTGGGTAAACAGTGTAATATTTTGGATAAACAATGTAATATTATGGGTGAACAATGTAACAAATTTAAAAAACTAAAAAATAATAATAATCATACCCTCGGTTTTTATTAAACTGATAAAAGATACGCTAGTATTGTAAATATTAAAAGTGCAGTTGCTGAGGTTCGAACCCATGTGCCTCGATTTTCGAATCACCCAGGTGTAAGTGAAAACTTTTCATGACGTTCTTCATTACCTCGATGCTTTAGCCGAGGTAAAACGCATTTCGTCACCAAAATTAAAAACATTATTTATTGTAGTGAGTGGGTTATGGCCTAATCCCCATTTTATTGTGTATCAATCTTTTTTCTTATTATATTACCTTTATTCAAAAAAAAAAATTAATTTCACAGTTATATCGTATCAATTTCAGTATTATGGCTGGAAAATGAAAAATAAATAAATAAAAGGAAGAGATCTTGAAACTATTTTATTTTTGTTGGTAACAGAAAGTTTGTTAGTTATTGTTTGAGCAACTGAAAATCAGTTAAGTTTGTTACCACAGATTTTTTAGTTTGGAATATTTTTTTGGTGTGTCAATCATATTTAAGTAAGTTCTTTTGGTCATTGAAATAAAATTAGAAGTTAAAATGCATGAATAGTGTCATGTCCTAACAAATGATATCAAACTAGTGGTGCATTTAGTAATTGGAGTAACTCTCATTGATCATCTTTGAATGTACAATTGTGGATGAGAAACACGAGTGCTACATATAGAGCTGGAAAATCGGACCGGGCCTATTGGGTCAGGCCGAAAAGCCTGAAAAAATATTGTGATAAATTGTCTTTATTTTTTTTAATGAGAAATTTCTTAATACATCTATAATAGGGGTGAACAAATCTTTGAAAATTTAAAAATATTATTCGGAGATGAATCTCTATACGCACTCAATATTTTATTTTCAGGAGATTTATATATATATATATATATATATATATATATATATATATATATATATATATATATATATATATATATATATATATATATATATATATATATATATATATATATATATATATATATATATATATTCGAAATAATTCAAAATTTTATTTTTAGGAGATTTTCGGATATAAATATCCAAACTAATTGAGTGTTAAAATCAATTAAAATCAAAATGTACCAATTATATTACCTTATTATATATCATTTATATAAATGTTCAAATTAAATAGGCTTTTATGTAGGCTAATAGGTCAAACAGACCTTTGAAAATGTCATACTCGGGCCTAAAAATAAGCCTATGATAGGCCACAGGCCAGACTTAGACTTTGTTTTATCATGGTATGAATCTCGATCTTTTTGTTTTAGGTTATAGGTGCAGATGTAGAAGATAGAGCTAACAAGTTCATTGTTGTTGTTTTTTAAAAATTCTCGAAGATAATAATATGTAGATTTAACATCAATTTAGCATTTTAAAATTTTCAAGTTGTATCAACAATTTTCAAGTTGTTGTATATATCATCAATTATATATATGTAGATTTTTTGTATATGCAAATTTGGTGTATATTTATTGGATTGAAGCTACCAAATCTGGTGCAAAATATGGTGAAAACCTGGTGCAAAATCTGGTGAAAATTTATTTGTATATATTGGACAGCAATTTCAATAAGTGAAAATAAGTCTTACATTTAAAAAATTTCGTGAACATTGTAGCGGTAAAAATGTGACTCGAGCGTTTTCGCGCGCTCGAAGTACAACAGAGTCGCCACCGAACTTTATTTATTCCAAGAAGGAAAGGGAAAATATCGATAAAACCTACAGATAAAAAGGAAACGGATAAGATGGTCATTGCAACCAAATTAGGGTTCGGGAGTCGGTTAAGCAAGGGGAAGGTATTAGCACCCCTCACCTCCATCGTACTCGATGGGACCCATTTAGTTAGTTTTGTGTCTGAGTGTTAGCGTGATGTTTGTGTTCTTTAGCTTATGAATCGAGAAGAGATAAAAGAAAGGTTTTTTAGGATTTTTATTATTATGAAGAAAAAGAAATGATTTTTTATTATTGTGCTCGCCAAGACGTTTGTATCTTGTGCCTACGTATTCCCTAGTGCAATGGGAAAGTCAGAGCAATCGTAGTTCGGGCTAAGAACCACGAAAAGTTTGTTGGATGATTTTAGCGAGAGGTACTCGATCGCTTTCAAATGGAAATACTACGCGCACATGGATATGAGATCACTACAAGAATGGATGACTAAATCAAGATAAGACAAGATTTTGGCCATCATCGCATTCGAGTGGAAGATATTCGATCTTCACATGTGGAAGTATGTTCGTATTGAAAATTGATTAAGTATCTCATTTATGAAAAGAATTTTAATATGAAAAGGCCATGAGGCAAAAAGGTTTGAATGAAATTGAGATTGTGTTTTAAAGGGACATTTAGCAAAGGATTGAGCATAGGTGTGCACCTAGCGCGTCTTTACCCAAGGTACTGAACAGGAGCTAGCCCCATTGTCACTTGTTGTCCTTGTAAATTAATTTATTTTAATTCAAAAGATCAAGGTATTCAAGAGGTGTTCACCCCTTGTCACTTAACCTCTTGGTTTGATTAAAAGGATTCAAAAGATCAAGGTATTCAAGAGGTGTGCACTTCTTGTCACAGGATCTTTCGGTTTGATTAATATGTTTCGATTCAAAGGATCAAGGTATTCAAGAGGTGTTCACTTCTTGTCACTTGATCGCTTTGATTTGATTAAGGTATTTTGATTCAAAGGATCAAGGTATTCAAGAGGTGTTCACTTCTTGTCACTTGATCACTTTGATTTTATTAATGTGTTTTAGTTCAAAAGATCAAGGTATTCAAGAGGTGTGCACTTCTTGTCACTTGATCACTTTGATTAGATTAAGAAAGGTTCAAAAGATCAAGGTATTCAAGAGGTGTGCACTTCTTGTCACTTGATCACTTTGATTTGATTAGTGCATTTTTAAGAAAATGTTTTAATCCAAAAGAATCGGGGTATTCAAGAGGTGTACACTTCTTGTCACTCGAACTTTCAATTTAATTAGAAGAAAAGATTTTTGAAAAGAAAAACTCGACGTTGGATCGAGAAATTATTTGAAAACGACTTGGCGTTGGACCAAGGTTTATTTACTTTTTTGGATTTTCAATATAAAAATAAAGTCTAAAATAAATAACATATTTTTTGTATATTTAAGATATGAGCAAAATAAAATCTAAATAAACATATAGTAATGAACAAATGAAGAAACTATATCGAAATAAAAAAAAATAAAAAAACAACAAGAAGACTTCATTGGGCTTATTAGTCAACCCACGCCCAAAAAATAAACTCAGGAGGGAGTATCAGCGCCTAAACAGGGTGCACCAGGGAGAAAATTTGGATTGGGCCTTCTAATCCACTTAAGCCCATTGAAGAAAACTAAACCCTAAACAAAAGAGGAGATGAGTCCGCCTCTCTCACTTCAAATCGTCGTTCTCCCCTGCTTCACTCTGTTTCCAAAATTCTCTCTATGCTCTCAGCATTTCCGAATCGGCCCTCTCTCTATCTCTTTTCACGCTAAATCTCTCCTCAATCTCGTTTTCCTCTCACTCGCGATTTCACTCGGTTCCACTCTCTCGAAGAACACCGCAACAACAACAACAACAATCAGAAAGCAACTTTCCTTCTTATCTCTCACACTCAGTTTCAAACTCCCTCGGCAACAACCAAATTCAATCAAATGAATAATCAAGCAAGCATTCAAATGATTCACAGATTAGAAATATTCAAGCTACAACATCTAATATTCAGGAACGTTTAAACAGCAACATCAAAATCAAACGAAATAAAATCAGCGCCATAACAAGTTAAGATAGGAGAGGTTACCGCCCGGAAGTTACCAGGGGAGGAATTCCACGAGTTGAATCAATCCCTATTCACAGTTCGTGTTTCTCCGCGTTTTGATGTTGTTGTTGATGATTTGGTGCGATGGTGTTGATTGTTGCGTTTACGGCAAGGTTATGCTGAGGTTCTCACGGAATCAAGGTCACCGAGTTCATGTTGTTGTGTTGTAGTTGTGTGTGTTTTCTGTAGAATGAGGTTTTGAAGGATGTTGAGGGGATTTGCAGAGGCTATGGTTTGTCTGGTGTGTGGTATGTTAGAGTCTGTGAGTGGGTGAAGAAGTTTGAAGGAATGGTTGTGTGAAAGTTGAATGGTTCAGTGAGAATTTGGAAGATTATGAAGTGGATTGTTTGGAGGATAATTTTCGGAGCAGAGTTTTCTTAGGCTAATCGTTGGTCCTCCCTTTCTCTTGTAGATGCTGAGTTGTTTTTATAGAGGAATTATGGTGGGTTTTGGGGGGGAAATTGGATGAGATTTGAACATTTACGGTAACTGTTTTTGTGCTTTCTTGCTACAGGGTTTGTCATGAACAAAATGGTGCAAGATTTGGCTTTGTTGGGACAGTATAGAGCAGATTTTTGGACTGGTTCTTGCAACAATTTTGGACAGTAGTGTTTGGCATGGAGAGTGGAGCAGCAAGTCTTGGAGTATAGTATTTGTAGTTTTGTAACAGGCAAGCAGGAAAGATGATGGTGATGTGTGATGCGTGGGAAAGAGAAAGATGAAGAAGGACATTTTTTGTTTGTTTGACTATTTCATGTAATGGGCTTTAGTAAAAAAGAGAATGGGCCTAAACAATTAAAAAGACTTAAGTTTCTATATTTTTTTTTATCTATTCATTCTTTTATTAATAACTCTAAACTTAACTAAATCTTAAAAAAATAATAATAACAATAACAATAACACTTATAATAATATTACAAATAAAACTAATGACTAAAATGAAAAGGTAAACAAAAATCGAGAAATATGCAAGAAGTGCGACGATATAATGCAAATGAAATACGATTGCGATAATATCAAATGAATGAAATATGTTGGTCAAAAATTGGGGTGCGACAGATGCCCCTATTTAAGTTTCTTCTATCGAAGATGTGAAGAGACTTAAATACAAAGTACACAATTTTTGTCCTTCATATGCAAATGGAATGCAATGCATGGACTCTTTTTTGTTATTTTGAATGCAATATGATATGAGACATATGGTGAACTCTGTGGGGAATATAGTGCCACAAGAGACAAACTAATGATGGAGAGACTTTGAAACGAGGGATAAAACTCTGGGTAAAAAGATAGTGGGAACGTCTAAGAGTAGCATTAGACGGCGGAAATCATCAGAGACATTCAAGAGTGGCATTGAACGAGGTGAAAACACTTTACTGGGGGTTGTGACATCCAATTACTCGCTTTTGGATGACAACAAAAGATTATGACATCCGATAACAGGCTTTGGATGGCAATGAAAGATTATGACATCCAATAACAGGCTTTGGATGGCAATGAAAGATTATGACATCCGATAACAGGCTTTGGATGGAAGAAAGATTATGACATCCGATAACAGGCTTCAGATGGCAATGACATCCGATAACAGGCTTCGGGTGAAAGAAAGAAGCATGACATCCGATAACAGGCTTTAAACGAAAGAAAGATTATGAATCCAATGACTAGCTTTGAATGAAAGGACAAACAACAAGTGGTAGATGCCAAGTAAGTTGGGCTTTGATCTCAAGGTAAAGATGTAAATGAGTATGAATTTTGTTTAGATGCATGATTTTGAATTTTCTATGCATGATATGTGAATGATCAATGTAATGCAATTGTATACGACAACTGAGGTATACTCTTTTGTGAGGGAAGATTGAGACTCTGATTCCTCAACACAAGAACATTGTCAACTCTGTTATGTCACACTGACGATCCTTTTGGGAAGGACTGCTAAACTGCTTGGGGATCGTTGAAGAAAATTGCCCCTGACTGACTGATTGTTAACTGCTCCTTGCTTCAGTTCTTGAAATGAATGTGGTAATACTTGCCCCTAGTATAACTTACGAATAACAGGATCTTGAAGTAACTTGCCCCTGATAGGATCACTGATCAAGTTTCTCGACTATTTGAACTTCCTTGAAAGATGAGTACTTACTTGCAAATAAAATGTTCATTCAAGAATAGTAATTTTAATGTAATGCTCAAAGCATATTTTGAAATCAAAGTCATTGTAGGAATGCTATTATTGATGTAAAGCAAATGAATCAAAGGTCCAAACACAATGGTCTAGACATTCAAAATGATGGATAAAGCAAAAGGTATGGTAAAACAAACGATTCGCAAAGATCTTTAGGAGTCAGGTTAACGCAACCTTGTTATAGTATGCTTTCAAAATAAACCTTGCTTCAATTAGGTCTTTTGATGGTTGTAACGTGGCTTGTTTCACGGTTTTTAGAAACAAAGGATATAGGCTCAAAGTATATTTGTACCCACCCAATTCTTCGTGATGATCTTCCAATCCTACGCCCAGTTAATTCAAATTATGCATTCAGGTTCCAAAAGGCTTTCGGATTTGCACCTATTAATGTGATGGTTTAAAGGCCAAGGGAATCTTTGAGATGGCAGTCACTTCTTCCTTTTGATAGTCACAACGTTTTATTGTGGTTCATGGAATTTATTGACTTTTCTTTTTTTGCTTTATATCCCTAACTTTTTCCTGAACTGTTTCTTTTTAGGATTACAGTCAGCGGGATACCCCAGTCTTGCCTAAGTGTCCTTCATAGGTGTTGACTTAGCGGGCTTTTTTCTTTGAATTTTTTTATATTGGAAGGATAGTAACTGCCTTGATAATGGTTAATGATAACCATTTTGGTCAATTTTGATTGAAACCCTTATTGAAAGGTGTACTTAATGATTTTATTGAATTTGAATGCACAGGTAAATTAACTGAGACCTACCCTGCCCCAGGTTAAAATTGCGGGTTTTTTCGTTTAAAAAAAGAAACTCCAACTCCGACGGCTCAAAGGGGTTGACTAGGGATTAACTTCCTTATTTCTCCAGTGTTTGGGGATTGAAACAATGCCTGTACATCATCAGCCATGTTCTATTTGAAAGCATACAATTCAACAACTTGGGTATTTCGTTTTCATCATTCTCCCTCCAATCTTTGCATAAAGAAAAAGAACAAGAGATATATTTTTGTCTTCTTTTTTTAAAGATAAAGCATAAAGAAACACACAATGGATGTAAATGGATTGATTCAAATATGTAATGCTCATTTCATTAAAATCAACATTCAGGAACAAACAAAGTTCAATGCAGTACACAATACAACACAAGGAATTTGCAAACAGAAGGAAACAATGCCTAATGACTAATTAGTGATGAGGATGAGTTGCCTTGTCTGATATATTGGCTCTTCAATTGGATAACTTCTACTATTAGCAAATCTTGGCCTCGTTGAAGTTCTTCCATAGTCTTCAGATTCATGCCTCCAGTTCAATGTGTTGAGGAATCAACATGACGGTAGACAGGCCACTTGAGGGTGAAGACAAATGAAATGAGTCTTTTGTTGACAACTTGAATGTAGGAATGCATATGCATGGTTTTTTTTTACTTTATTTTTTTACATGCAGGAATGATGCAATGTCATATGATATGGAATGCAACACGATGATATACAAAGACTGAATTAAAATGATAAATGTAAATGGATAAAAGAACCTACTGAGGAAAGCTTCTTATAATAGGATAGTTCTATATTCTTTACCCAAGAATCCCCTCACAAGGTTAGCTCTAAAGTTTTTGATAGTAGAGATGTCTACATCACCATAGATGGAACGGGTTCTAAAGGTCCTTGGAGTTAGCGACGAAATCAGATTTCTGCCATGCGTTGGGCGAACCATCTTATGACAAATTTCATGACTAAGTCTCCTCCAAGTGGGGTTCTCGTATTAGCCATTCAAGGTGTTCACCTTGGGGACTAGCACTACACAACCACCTCCTAACTTATGTTTTTCTCTTGTTTTTCAAAGCTCGGGTTGAGAGCTTCACTCAAATATCATTCCCATATCCACAAATGAATATATACAGAAATAAAATAAAAGCGATAAAGCAAGAGTAAAGAAACATAAATAGCACAAGAGTAAACATAAAGAACATAATAATAAGCATAAAGAATACAAGAATGAACAAACAGAAGCAAACACTCAAACATAAAACAAACTAAACTAGGGTTGACTCTCTTAGGATATCCCCAGCAGAGTCGCCACTTTCTGTAGCGGTAAAAATGTGACTCGAGCGTTTTCGCGCGCTCGAAGTACAACAGAGTCGCCACCGAACTTTATTTATTCCAAGAAGGAAAGGGAAAATATCGATAAAACCCACAGATAAAAAGGAAACGGATAAGATGGTCATTGCAACCAAATTAGGGTTCGGGAGTCGGTTAAGCAAGGGGAAGGTATTAGCACCCCTCACCTCCATCGTACTCGATGGCACCCATTTAGTTAGTTTTGTGTCTGAGTGTTAGCGTGATGTTTGTGTTCTTTAGCTTATGAATCGAGAAGAGATAAAAGAAAGGTTTTTTAGGATTTTTATTATTATGAAGAAAAAGAAATGATTTTTTATTATTGTGCTCGCCAAGACGTTTGTATCTTGTGCCTACGTATTCCCTAGTGCAATGGGAAAGTCAGAGCAATCGTAGTTCGGGCTAAGAACCACGAAAAGTTTGTTGGATGATTTTAGCGAGAGGTACTCGATCGCTTTCAAATGGAAATACTACGCGCACATGGATATGAGATCACTACAAGAATGGATGACTAAATCAAGATAAGACAAGATTTTGGCCATCATCGCATTCGAGTGGAAGATATTCGATCTTCACATGTGGAAGTATGTTCGTATTGAAAATTGATTAAGTATCTCGTTTATGAAAAGAATTTTAATATGAAAAGGCCATGAGGCAAAAAGGTTTGAATGAAATTGAGATTGTGTTTTAAAGGGACATTTAGCAAAGGATTGAGCATAGGTGTGCACCTAGCGCGTCTTTACCCAAGGTATTGAACAGGAGCTAGCCCCATTGTCACTTGTTGTCCTTGTAAATTAATTTATTTTAATTCAAAAGATCAAGGTATTCAAGAGGTGTTCACCCCTTGTCACTTAACCTCTTGGTTTGATTAAAAGGATTCAAAAGATCAAGGTATTCAAGAGGTGTGCACTTCTTGTCACAGGATCTTTCGGTTTGATTAATATGTTTTGATTCAAAGGATCAAGGTATTCAAGAGGTGTTCACTTCTTGTCACTTGATCGCTTTGATTTGATTAAGGTATTTTGATTCAAAGGATCAAGGTATTCAAGAGGTGTTCACTTCTTGTCACTTGATCACTTTGATTTTATTAATGTGTTTTAGTTCAAAAGATCAAGGTATTCAAGAGGTGTGCACTTCTTGTCACTTGATCACTTTGATTAGATTAAGAAAGGTTCAAAAGATCAAGGTATTCAAGAGGTGTGCACTTCTTGTCACTTGATCACTTTGATTTGATTAGTGCATTTTTAAGAAAATGTTTTAATCCAAAAGAATCGGGGTATTCAAGAGGTGTACACTTCTTGTCACTCGAACTTTCAATTTAATTAGAAGAAAAGATTTTTGAAAAGAAAAACTCGACGTTGGATCGAGAAATTATTTGAAAAGAAAAACTCGATGTTGGTCAAAAATTGGGGTGCGACAAACATTAGACAGCGCTTAAAGAGAAAAGCGTTGTCTGAAGAGAAAACACTGCTAAAGGGGTATTTTCCAAAGCATTGTCTAAAGGGCTGCATAAGAAAGCGATTTTAAAGTCAAAGCGCTGCCTAAAGGGGACATATAGCAGCGCTTTTACATTAATCCAAAGCGCTTCCTTTACTTATAGCAGCGCTGATTTAGGAAGCGCTTTAAAGCGCTGTCTATGGCCAAAAAAAGCGTTGTCCATGTGCTTGTTTGGCATAGTGAATTGTTGTGCCAAAGCCCCATCATAACCAGAGTTGAAATATCCTTCGATTACTGCTTTACTATCTTCACCCAAGGCTCCACCATAAATTAGGACTCTGTTCAGAGACTCATTTATATACCTTAAAATCCACTTCAATGCTTGCCAGTGAGCCTTTCCAAGATTATCCATGTTCCTGCTCACAAGACTTATTGCGTATGCTATGTCGGGTCTAGTACATACCATAACATACATCAAAGAACCAACTATTAGCATATGAGATGCTATTCATATAGCCTCTTTCGACATCAGTATTGGGACACTGATCTATACTCAGCTTGAATTGAGTGTTTGTCAGAGTCACAATTGGCTTCGAATTCGACATACCAAACTTTTCGAGAATCTTTCATAGATATGCCTCTTGAGATAAGCATAACTTCGACTTCTTTCTATCTCTTTGAATGTCAATCCCAAGAATCTTAGATGCAACTCCCAGATCCTTCATATCGAACTCCTTATTGAGTTTAACCTTCATCGTCATTACATCTTCGACATTGTTGCTTGCTATAAGAATATCATCCACATAGAGCAACAAAATAACAAATGAATTACCAGGTCGAAATTGGAAGTAAACACAGTGGTCGAACTAGCTTCTAACAAAATGTGTGTGTGCCATGAACTTGTCGAATCTCATATTCCACTGTTGTTAGGAGTGAATTAGTAGTGTTTTCATGTGTTAAATTAGTTACCTTTTGAGCTAAAGTTGAGTATATCTTAGGAGTTTTGAGGATTTTACTGTTAGAATTGAACTCTAGAGGTTCAACACTAATTGTAGAACAACTTGCGTCACTTTGGGTGTTATTTGTGCAGATATTGAAGTTGAGAAGTAAAGACGAAGAAACACGCAGGCGTAGAGCTTCTGGAGAGGAGGAATCAAAAAGAAGGAAGGTGGAACAAAGGCCGAGCCGCGCCAATAAGGGGCGAGACGCGCCTTAACCCTCTGACTGTTAGAACAAGATTTGTTCTGATCAATATTCTTAGTTTTGATGATAACAAGGATATGAGTTTTGTGTGAGATAGTGTGGTACTCTAATACATTGCAATTTCCCTTTCAAGAAATATATAAAGAGTATGCACAAATCAGCGCTCAGAAGCTTTGTCTCAGAAGGTTCAGCATGCAACATCAGAACATGGTCTGGCAAGACATCAGAAGATGGTCAAGGCAGAATCAGAACATGGGTCTATGGGAGCATCAGAAGAACTTGAGATCAGAAGCAGAAGCACTGAAGTTCTCATGGTATCGCGCTCAGAAGCACTTCAAGGTCAGAAGACAAGAAGATGCTATGCACCAAGCTGTTTGACTCTGATGATATTCAAATATTATATACACAAACATCAGATCAGAAGAAAGTACAGGTGGCAGGCTACGCTGACTGACAAAAGGAACATTGGAAGCTATTAAAGGCAACGTCAGAAGACACAGCGTGAACAAGGCTCGAGGTAGTTGACAAAAGCGTGAAACATTAAATGCAATGCTGTACTGAATACGCAAAGCATTAAATGCTCCCAACGGTCATCTTCTCAAGTGCCTATAAATATGAAGTTCTGATGAAAAGCAAGGTTGACGATTTGCTAACAATTAACTTGCTGAAATGCTGTTCAAACTCAAAGCTCAGAAACTTCATCTTCATCAAAGCTCACTACATTGTTGTTGTAATATATTAGTGAGATTAAGCTTAAACGTTAAGAGAAATATCACTGTTGTGATTATAGCTTTTCAGAAGCATTGTAAAACTCTTATTTGATTACATTAATTTGTAAGTAACTAGAGTGATCAAGTGTTGATCAGGATACTCTAGGAAGTCTTAGCTTGTGTCTAAGCAGTTGTAATTAGAGTGATCACGTGGTGGTCAGGATACTCTAAGAAAGTCTTAGCTTGTGTCTAAGCATTTGTTCATGGAGTGATCAGGTTGTGATCAGGATACTCTAGAAGACTTAGTCGCGGACTAAGTGGAAAACCATTGTAATCTGTTGCGATTAGTGGATTAAATCCTCAGGTGAGGTAAATCACTCCGTGGGGGTGGACTGGAGTAGTTTAGTTAACAACGAACCAGGATAAAAATAACTGTGCAATTTGTTTTTATCGTTCAAGTTTTAAGACTACACTTATTCAAATCCCCCCTTTCTAAGTGTTTTTCTATCCTTCACTGACTTGGGTTCGCGCCACGCCAATACGTGCCAAGGCGCGGTGGTTGTGTTACAAGGATGAATTATTATAAATAGAAGCCCTAATTCTCATAAGAGGGAGATCTTTGGTGAACGAAATTCAGAAAGCAATCCTATTCCAGAGCATAAAACAACTTCCGACGGAGAATTCAACATCAATTGAAGACATTCCCTTGATGAAGATGAATCCCTCTATGAAGTCTTGTGTGTTCTTCATGGCTATGGAGAGCTAAACCCCATTGTGTTGAGTTTAAGGTAGTAGTTAACCTATGAAGATGCAATTACTTGATTAATTCCTGTGAACAATTGTTTAAGCTTTATTATCAATGAAAAACCTTGTTTTTATTTTATATCATTGTTGAACTATCAATTGAGAGATAGGGTTTATACTTTTTCCCTAGGTTTTTACATTGACTTGTTGATTAATACTCAGAGATGAGATTTTGAAGAAGTTTTCATAAATCATCGCGGTTAATTCCCTTTATCTTTATAGTTATTCTGAGAGATCGAATATCATACCGGTAGAGGTGGTTCTAGATTGATTATTAGACATAATATCAGTTTTGAGGATGAATGAAGATAATAACTTAGATAATGTTCACATGTGGATTAATTGATTATTGCATATGAATAGGTTGATGAACCCTAAAACTCAACATATTCATTCACCATTGTTATTCATCTTTAAGCTTTTTATCATTCAATCATTATTCTGTTATTTGCAAGTAGACGTTAAAACAATCAACATCAATATTTTTCACTACTCATTATAAATTAACTATAGAACGACAGTAATATTAACTCAGTCTATGTGGATACGATATTAGAAAATATTTACCCAAAATACTTTCAACAACTGTCGAGGAGATTATTTTAGTCCATATAAGGATCTCTTTAGTTTGCACACATAATCTTCCTTCCCCTTTTCGACATACCCTTCAAGTTGCCTCATCAGGATTGTTTCATCTAGAATACCATACAAGAACGCAGTTTTCGCATCCATTTGTTCCAGTTCAAGATTAAACTATGCCTCCCTGGCAAGCAACATTCGAATGGACCTATGCTTCACAACACGAGAAAACACATCATTAAAGTCGAAACCTTCTTACTGAGTGAAACTCCTTACAACCAACCTTTCCTTGTATCTCTTCGATGCTACTCCTTCGATTCCTTCCTTAACTTTGAAAATCTATTTACAGCTAACTAACCTTGCTTGAGCACGTTTCTTGATCAGTTCCTATGTGTGATTATCATGAATATATTTCATCTCATCATTCAGGGCCTTCATTCATTAAGTCTTATTTCGACTCTGCATAACTTCCTTATAGTTTATAGGTTCTTCGTCTAGAACATCACTTGTAGAGATTAAGACATAAACTATAAGATCTGCATACCCAAGTCTCTGAGGTGGCTTGATGACTCTTCTCGACCTATCTCTTGACAATAGGTAGTCATCGACTAGTTTCTCAACTTCGTCAACAACTTCTTCTTCTTCAACTTCATATGGGATATGCAATTCAGCATAAACATGCTCCACCTTAACAGGAATCTCTACCTTTTCTAGCTCTTCGCCAGATATTTCTTCACTTCGACCGACATCATCAGCTTTCTTAAAAGCCATTTAAACTTCATTGAAAACTACATCTCAATTAGTGATACTCCTCTTATGAGATGGCTCTAGGCACCATAGCCTATAAGCTTTGACTTCTTCATGGTATCCCATGAACATGCATTTCAGACCTCTAGGTTCGAATTTGTTTTGCCTAATGTAGACATAGGCTACGCAGCCAAATACTCTCAGTTTGTCGAGATCTAGTGGATGTCCCAACCAAAATTCTTCTGGTATCTTCATATCTAACTCACTCTAAGGACATATGTTTATCAGATATGTTGCTGTCAAAACAGCCTCAACCCAAAACACCTTCTTTAACCCAACACTAGTTAACATGCATCTAACTCTCTCCAAAATAGTTCGATTAAACCTTTCAACCAAAGCATTTTGTTATGGAGTACCTGTAGTACAAAAGATGTCGAACACCTCATTGCAAAATTCAAGACTATTATCGGTTCTCAACCTTTTAACCTTTCTGCTAGTCTAATTTTCGACCAGAATCTTCCAACTTTTGAAATTCCCAAAAGTTTCATCCTTAGTCTTTTGGATGAATACCCATAATTTTCTAGAATAATCATCTACTATGGCTAGAAAATATCTTGCTCCTGAATGTGATTGGACACCTTAATTTTCTAGAATAATCATCTACTATGGCTAGAAAATATCTTGCTCCTGAATGTGATTGGACACCTTACAGGCCCCTAAAGATCAATATGGATGTAATCAAGGGATCCATGTGTTCTTTGTTTGCCTTTGTTGAACTTCATTCTGCAAGATTTTCCAAGTACACATAGTTCACAAAACTTCAGCTTTTCGACTTTGTCTCCACCAAGCAGATTTTGCTTTCCCAATTCGACTAGACCCCTTTCACTGCCGTGGCCTAATCTCATGTGCCAAATTTGTGTTTTCGATATAGGTTTCGTGGATGCAACATTTGTTGAATCGCTTTCAACCTCAGCCTCAAGGGTATACAAGCCTTGTTTCTCCACGCCTCTAAAGAGTTCCTTCGACCCCTTCATGGCTCTTAGGATACTTTTCTCTCCTTGGAAAACATATCCTTTCTTGTTGAATTCACCGAGAGAAATCAAATTTCTCTTCAAATAAGGAATATACCAGACTTCATTCAACAACCTTATTGACTCATCATGGAGCTTGAATCTCACATATCGAACACCTACAATCTTGCAAGCTTTGTTGTTTCCCAGCAATATAGATCCACCATCTTGATCACATTATTCCTTCTAAAATGATAACATACAATGCAAGTAGTGATCGTATAATTGAACTGGGTTGCTTTATCTTGGAGGCATCATAGTAGTTAGACTGCTTTGCATATTTTTGAACAGTGCTGTAAAACATCTTAAAGAGAGTGAATCGTTCAACGACTCATCCTGATAACTTTTTTTGTGGCTATTTTAAAAATCCAAAAAACAACATTGATTCCAGTCAACACTTATTCTTCAATTCCTCTTTTTCTTTAAAGCTTTGGCTTCACATAACAATCAAGAGCAATTTTCATTTCACTTTTGTTGAGGATCTTTGAAAATTTTGTATTAAAGAAAGATCCCCTCAATGTGACATCACCCTCAAGCCTGCCATGGTTTTCATCACTAATGTAATTTGAAAAGCTAGATATAATAAAATTTTCAAAAATCAACTTATTTCTTTCGACTAAATTTTCTCAATTTTTTTTGGCACATGTTAAGTTAGCTAGTAGTTAATCTACTCTAACCTCTATGTAGGACTTTATCATTTTCAAAATTTTCAACATATTAATCCATCTTCCGAAGGCTTCTTCAACCAAATAAGTGAATGGGAGTCCTCCTTGTTTAGGTTGAATCAAGTGCCATGTTAATTGAGCACATTCATCTAATCCTTCTATTGTCGGGTGTAGAGGTATTTTCAGAGATTACAATGGCCCTTTCATTCTGCCTTTGTTGAACATTTACTATGGGATAACTGTTTTTTAGTCGAATCATGTGGTGTCATGAAATCTATTGAGATAGCTAAAGACAAAGGTTGGTCTAGGCTTGGGTTGAATCATACTCTTCATTAGTCGTCAATGATTTTCTAATTTCAACTTTTTTTGGGCCTAAGACAATTAAGGAATAGATGGAATGCTAGCATTAGAACTACTACTAAGGTATCTTTTTATCATTCTACACATATTTAGAAAAAAGGAATAATTGTGTAGATTCTTTGCCAACATAGGCTGCACTTTCAACTCACTAGTTTATTTTGAGGAAAATTCTCTATGCACCTATATATCTTTTTAAGAACCTCTGGCGAAATTTATATTTTATCCCTAGAATTCGAAGATTCATCTCCAAACGCATCAAATTCATAATTTTTGATATTTTCGGAGATGCATGTCTGAAATAACCCAAATTTTGGTATTGGGATTTTTTCGGATTTGTATATCCGAAATAACCCAATATTATTAAAAAAAATTAAAATTAAGGTGAATCAATATAATTAATAGTAAAATTAATTGTATTAATTAAAATATATAATTAAATGTATACCATTATAATTAAGATATAATAATAATATCAACCTATTACATATTTAAATCAACATATTATTTTCATATAAAATTAATTAAAAAAACTAATATAAATTAAAAATGATAATGTTAATAGGAGGATATTTTTAACATGATAATTTCATTAATTATAATGCATAATGTTGTAGTCATTTAAAAAAATAATTACTTTTATAATTTAAAAACAATTGTGACAAATAAATTATTTCAAAATTAAAATTTTATTTAATTTTTTTATTCCTTATTTATAATAATTTGTATTTAAGTTATTTTTATTAATAATAACTCACTTTAATTATTTTATAACTATATAATAAATAAATATCTTCTTAAAATAAAATCATAAGAAATTTGGGATATTGGTTAATTCGGATATGGATATCCGAAAAAATCTCTGACATTTTAAATCCAATGTTTAAATAAAAAACGTTTGAAAAAGAGTGCGTTCGGATATGCATATTCAAAACATATTAAAATATAAAAAGGGTGTCTTCAGATATGCATATTCAAAGAGTATTTTGAGATTTTCAGAGGTGGTTTTTTACCC
Organism: Vicia villosa; assembly: GCF_029867415.1. Classification (NCBI taxonomy): domain Eukaryota; kingdom Viridiplantae; phylum Streptophyta; class Magnoliopsida; order Fabales; family Fabaceae; genus Vicia; species Vicia villosa. Next base: position 220,625 of record NW_026704982.1, on the reverse strand, counting down.
TATATGGATGTAATGAGAAATTCTCTATTTTAATTTCATTCCTTCGGGTATAAGGGAAAGGGAGGTAGGTTTTGACCTCCTTTTTGTGTATTAATTTTTTTTATTGGAATATACCAGCATTTATAAAAAAAAATTATATTCTTGTTCACTTGGTTATAAATAATAATCTCTTTTGCATTTGTTTGAAAAAGATAGTAGATATGGAGTTCTTACGCCATATATTGTTTTAGATACTACATGTTTGAGCATCCAATTCCAAAAGATGGTGTTAGATGAGTAAAGATCCCCTCCATTTCTCAAAAGAAATGGAGATGTCTATTACTATGGTTTTGATGTATAAATATGTACTTAATGTTATAATTTTTAGAAATGCGTATTAATATATCTTTTATTTACACTAAAACTATAGTAATGGATACCTCCATTTCTTTTAAGAAATGGAGAGGATCCTTACTCGTGTTAGATTCTCTTAATTATGCTAAAGGATATTAATATATACCTGATAACTTTGACAATAGTTGAAATTTATTAATACATTCACTTACTAAAACTTCACTTTAATTCTTTTTTTTTTGCTATTTGCACCGGTGTCGACCCATCACAGGTGAGCCACTAATCCGGCTCGTGCGGAGAGGCATGCGCACTGGCCAAGCAAGTTTGTTCCGCCTGAGAATCGAACTCAGTATTCCCCAAGTACGTCCTTGGACGGGGCTCCTTGCCAATGGAGCTCAACCGCTTGGTTAACTTCACTTTAATTCTATACATAACTTAGTTATATATTTATGAAAAACATCATAAATACAAGTGAAAGCACAAATCATATATGTAATAGTTACATACAAGTTATCAAAATTAAGGATCAAAAATTATTTCAAACTTAGCAGAAGACTAAAACAGTTACGTTAAAATGTTAGATACAAGTTACAAAATGCCAATATCAATATGGAAGTGTAATACTAAAAAGCAAATCCATTGGATAAAACAATTTGATACAGAAAAATATATCTAGTTATCTAAAGTACTTCTGATTGCAATTTTTGTATTAAAATATTTCTGAAGATAAACTATGAATAGAAGAAACATCTATGTATTGGCAAAAGCAGCTTCTGGATGGTAATGTAGCATCTCAGTCAACATCATTTCTCTAATCATCTCTTCCCCCCAATTTTTATTTATGTCAAGATTGATAGGGGCTCGAGCAGGAGGATTATACCTTGGATCATATAGACCAACCATATATGGATGTTGCAGTGCTTCTATAATAGTAATTCTTTTGGTTGGATCAAACACAAGCATTTTTTCCAACAAATCTATGGCTAATGGATCTGCGTGTGGGAATAGCCAAGAGAAGCGTATTCCCTTTGTTAAGGGAAGTGATTTGATAAAACTTCTAGGTTTTGGATTTTCAATAAACTCAATATCCTCTTCATGCGGGCTCCCAAGAACACTAACAATTAATTCAAGTTGATCAAGGGAATTAGACCCAGGAAAAATTGGTTTTCTTCCAAGAATCTCGGCAAAAATGCATCCTACCGACCACACATCTATCGAGGTTCCATAATTAAACAAACCCAATAGAAGCTCAGGAGCACGATACCAACGTGTGACAACATATTCGGTCATAAATTCTCCATCAACACCATTGGTTCGGGAAAGCCCAAAGTCGCATATCTTCAAATCACAATTCCTACTGATGAGCAAATTACCAGGTTTCAAGTCTCGGTGAAGAACATTTGCAGAGTGGAGATATTTAAGACCTCGAAGTAGCTAAAAACAACGAGTTAGAGTTAGTAATGAGAGAATAAAATAAACCTATAGTTAAAATTATAAAGGCTAAGTTAAATGTTTTCACAAGTATAATTTGAAATTTACAAAGCAAATATGTGTATAAAACACTTTTAACTTTTATTTTATTTATGAAAGTACACTAAAACCACCTTAATTTAGGTCTATAATGAAAGAATTGAAAATATTATAAGAGACTAGTACCTGAAATAAGAAATATTTGCAATGATCATTAGAAAGTGGATGAGATGACTGGATAACTCGATGAAGATCTGTATCCATGAGCTCATACACCAAATACACATCTTTGAAACTTTTTCTTTCTTTCGGTGGAGGCATCATAACATCTTTTAATGATATGACATTCTCGTGACAAATATGTCTAAGTAGTTTCAACTCCCTTAAAGTTCTGATTGCATCGCCCGAATTATCAAATATGTTGTTAATCTTCTTAATTGCAACTTTTTCATTGGTATCCTTGTTGATGGATGAACACACCACACCATATGTTCCTCTTCCAATTGCCTTAATAGGAACATATTTCATGTCAATCTCAAATGGTGTGTTGGAGATGGTATAACAATGTTTTCCCTTTTCCTTAAGCTTGGAAGAGGGTTCGATGGAAATTTTTGTCATTTTCTTGCAAATCAATATGTGTGAGGTTTATAATTTTCAGAACCTACCTTCAATGCTTAGTATTTATAATTTTCGGTTTAGAATTTACCTCCAATGCTTAGTATTTATAATTTTTGTTAGGTTTTTTAAACTGAATTTTCCTCTCTTTTCTCCGTTCAAGGGAAAATTATTTTATTGATTTAATTTTTAATTTTCATTCAAAGGTAAATCATCTATTTCAAATTCAAACCATTTTAATTTTTTATTTCATTTTTAAAATGAAAATGAGTGACATGTCATTTTTTTAATGGCATGTTATTTATATTTTATATTTTTTAATATATTATTTAATATCATACACATCATTAATCTTTAGAGAAATATTTGCATGGATACGAACCTAAATCCTTATTACAACCAATAAAAAGTAAGAAAATTGACATTTGTTAAAAATTTAATTTCGTTTTTAATTGCTATCATGGGGGTGGTTGGTTTAATGGAGGACAGAGACAATTCTGTTTTAATTTTTTAATTAATAAAAAAATATGATTGGTTGTGTGTAAATCCATGTATTATGGTTGTGTTCATATAAGAATTTTTCTAATTTTTAATACAAAAATATGAAAAGAAACAAACATGATTTGAATTTAAAATAAAATAATAAATTTTGTAAATCGGATAAAAATATAAATAAATATAATTTAAATTATAATAAAAATGATTTAATTTATTAAATATATTTTATTAAAAACTAAAACGGATAAAAAATAAGATAAACTTTAAAAAAATATAATAATTGTATATAGAGACACTACACCATTTTTTACTTTAGAATAACAGACAACTCTAAAAATCCGTTGTTAATAACTGCAGTTAATTTCATAATGATTAAAATAATATTTAACGTATTGAAATCATTAACTTTATAATGATTAAAATAAAAGTACAAAAATAAAAACCTTTTTTTATGGATAGGTACTTTAGAATGATTTCAACCATCCAACATATTATAATATTTTATATTTTTATTAAATTTTAAATTTGTACCATCCATTTTTTATCGTAGCTAATTAGTCTAGATTGTCGATGGTCTTCAATAGTTGGTCTTTGAAGATAAAGAGATGCACTGGAAAATCTGCATTAGCAACATAATTTCAAGAGCTAGGCTGGTGGGGAATCACACTGCTTGTACCTCTAATAACTGTATCGACAGTTTCACCATCCTTAAGAATTTTGATGTGGTTATCTTGCCTAGTAAACCTTTGAGTCTTTTGGAGGTTGTGTGGTCTCCTCCTCCTATTGATTGGATAAAGATCAATGTGGATGGTCTCGCTCGTGGATCTCCTTCGTTGAGTGCGTGTGGAGGCATTTTCCGTAATTGCCATGCCTTGCATTTGGGAAGCTTTTGCAAGTTCTTGGGTGAAGGGGATGCTGTTCATGCTGAGCTTTGGGCTGTTATCATTGCCATGGAAAAGGCCAAAGTGCTTGGCTACAAGAAAGTTTGGCTGGAGACTGATTGCAAGTTGGTTGTCTCTGCGTTTTCGGATCCTAGTCGTGTTCCTTGGAAGATTAGATCTCGTTGGCTCCACTGTATTGATTACACTCGTAAGATCGAGTTTATGATCTCTCACGCTTTCCGTGAAGCCAATTTTTGTGTTGATCTTCTTGCGAATTTAGGACTATCTTTCGGTAAATTTTTTTGGTTTGATCATGTACATTCTAGTTTAGTTTTTGACTACCTCTTAGACAAGGTAGGCACTCCTAGAATCAGATTGTGTTCTTAAAGGGGTTTTGGCTTCATCCCCCCCTTTGTGTTGTTTTTTTCTTCTTTTGGTTTTAATATTATTATCAGTTTAAAAAAAAAAAATAGTTGGTCTTTGAATGAATGAGGGTGTACCTGCAAGGTAGAGCTGTCAAAATGGGTTAGCCAGGCCCGAAAAATCATTGGGCTTGGGCCTTAAAATTAGAGCCCATATTTTTCAGGGCCTTTTTAGCCCAGCCCTAAAAAGCCCACTACCCATATGGGCTGTGGGTAGCCCATTAAGCCCGCATAATTATAATTTTTTTTAAAAAATATTTATATTTATATTTTCTTGCTTCAAAATAGCATATTGATTTTTCTCACTTCACTAAATTTTATCTCTCTTTTATTCAATGGTTCTCTTTTAAATATTATACATTAATATAATCAACATTTTTTCATCATATTATATTAGTTTTTCTCTTATAATAAATATTCAAGTACTATTTTATACAATTTAGACATATATTGTATTTAGAAACACATTATAGCATTCATAATAGATAATATAGTACTTAAAACTGTATTATGTTTAAAATAACATAATTTTTAATTTTATTTATAATAAATATTATGGAATTTTAATTTAATTTTTTTTAAATAAAAAGCCTATTTAGGGCCGGGTAGCCCGAAACCCATCTAGGGCCGGGCTCGGGTAGTAAATCTCGAGCCCATATTACATAGGGCCTTTTTGGCCCAGCCCTAAAAAGCCCAGGGCCTGTCTGGGCCGGCCCGTTTAGGGCTGGTAGCCCATATCGACAGCTCTACTGCAAGGTACTCTGGTGCCAAAATAAGAAAGAGAGCAAGGTAGCGTAAGTACAGAGAATATGTGAGAATGAATAGATTACCTGACCCTCTAGTCAATGAGGGTATTTATATCCCCCAGCGTTGGCCAGGATTTCCATATTTTGGGTTGGATCGTAGGAGGTCCAAAACAAAGGAAAATGCCAGGATGCCACGTTGTAGGGCAGAGTCAACAAATGACTCACATCATGGGTGAACCGCCCGTAGGGTTCAGAGAGTAGGTTGACCGGCTTTGCACTACTTGGGTTGACCATGTGCTCTTCGCATAGCATGCTAGGTTGGCATTCCAACGGTTACTGGAGAGCGTGTGCCCAATTGGGTTTGGGCCCTGAATCGTGTTCGCTCGTTATTGGGCCTGCTCGGCCCAGACCATAATATGAGCCTCCCAAGTCATTGCTTTAGTCGTGAGCGATGACTTTGAGTCGTCCTAATCGTTGAGGAGGTAGAGGAGGATCCGAGATTGTGCTCGTGGAAACGAATCTTGGTTGGGCCCTCGGTACGGGAGATTTGTGCAATCGCCTTTATGTTGTGTAGTCGATTTTATGGGACATCTTCCTCATCGAGAACACGCTTGTATGGTGCCCTGGGGAGTTTTGTCGTCGAGGAGACGAGGATATGTTAGTTTAATCTTGAGGCGAAACATTTTAGTTTAATCCCGATTAAAATATGGATAGGCTAAGGATATCACACACATTTCCCGGTTAGGATATGAATAAGCCGAGGATAATATATACATATCCTGATTAGGGTATGAATATACCAAGGGGCTCCCAGATCCACCGGAGAAGGTCGATGAGTGTTCCATGCGTTTTCCGACTAGGATAAGATCAAACCGAGGATGCTCGTGGAGAATGTCTTGGGGGTTTGACCCCTTCCTTCTTGGTTGGGACAATTTTTATAATGGGCGTCTATCCGATGAGAATTCATAACCTCGCGCTCTCCTCGCCCTCGCGCTCTCCTAGCATGCTAGGTTGGCATTCCAACGGTTACTGGAGAGCGTGTGCCCAATTGGGTTTGGGCCCTGAATCGTGTTCGCTCGTTATTGGGCCTGCTCGGCCCAGACCATAATATGAGCCTCCCAAGTCATTGCTTTAGTCGTGAGCGATGACTTTGAGTCGTCCTAATCGTTGAGGAGGTAGAGGAGGATCCGAGATTGTGCTCATGGAAACGAATCTTGGTTGGGCCCTCGGTACGGGAGATTTGTGCAATCGCCTTTATGTTGTGTAGTCGATTTTATGGGACATCTTCCTCATCGGGAACACGCTTGTATGGTGCCCTGGGGAGTTTTGTCGTCGAGGAGACGAGGATATGTTAGTTTAATCTTGAGGCGAAACATTTTAGTTTAATCCCGATTAAAATATGGATAGGCTAAGGATATCACACACATTTCCCGGTTAGGATATGAATAAGCCGAGTATAATATATGCATATCCTGATTAGGGTATGAATATACCAAGGGGCTCCCGGATCCACCGGGGAAGGTCGATGAGTGTTCCATGCGTTTTCCGACTAGGATAAGATCAAACCGAGGATGCTCGTGGAGAATGTCTTGGGGGTTTGACCCCTTCCTTCTTGGTTGGGACAATTTTTATAATGGGCGTCTATCCGATGAGAATTCATAACCTCGCGCTCTCCTCGCCCTTTCACTTGATTTGTGGTGGAAGGGTGGATTTGATATCAGACGAATTCATTGTTTCCTTTACTTTTCAAGTAAAATGGTTGACGATCAATCTGATGTCGAGATCCTCGAGGAGAAGAGAGGAATCAAAAAGCCAGAAGAGAGTGGTCTCCCCGTCAAAGAGCCGACCAGGGGAGCTCGTATCCGACCCTTTGAATATTATTTCGCGCTTTAGCGAATTTACCACGGAGGCTTTCAAAATAGTCGAGGACACAGAGGAAGGGGCCAACGATTTATGGAGGGCGTATGCTCCTAAGCCTCGTCCGAGAATATGTTCGGGTTACATGGGGAATCATTTCCCTATGTACGAGTTCACGTTCACAGAAGCAAGAATGCGGATGCCCTTCACCGACCTGTAGTTTAGTGTTTTTAATTGGCTCCAGCTAGCTCCGTCACAACTCCATTCTAATGCGATCGCCTTCTTGATGGATTTTGAGCTCGTTTGCCGCTACCTCAAGATCGGTCCAACTCCTTCGTTATTTATTAGGGTTTTTCATCTTCAATGGCAGGGTGGTGCCGAGGAAAAGAAAATTTTGGTGTCTTTTAAATAGCCGGTGAAGTTGTTCAGGATATATGCGGATTAAGTCAAACATTTCAAAGATCGTTATTTTATAGTGAAACCGCTTACTCCTTCCGCTGAGGCAACTCTGTTCGAGCCTGTAAAGTACAAGGAGGACGGGGAACGGAAAGTGGGCCTCCAGTGCAAGTTTCCTCTGGAATGGAAGTATGACCATTTCAAAAGGGGGACTAAGGCGTACATTTTCAAAGATGAGGACCTGAACGACCAGGATCGTCTCGCTTATCAGCGGCTGGTGCAGTATGCTCAAAATTTTAGGTTGGCGAGATGCACGACTCCCGACCATAAACAAATATACAACGACCATGGGGAGCCCGTCTTTCCTCCTCGTCATTTAAACACTAAGGCGCTTCTCGAGTGTCGTACAGATGAAGAGTTCTTGCATTTATTAGGTTTTATTTACGTTTGTTATGTATGATCAGTTCCTTTGTTTCCATGCTAACTGCTTCATTTCGTATGTGAAATGGCCAATCTTCATGAACGTGTGATTAAGCTGCGGTCCGCGAAGGGAGGAAAGGTGGATACCAAGAAGGATCGCGTCTCACAGCTTCGTCCTGATCCCAAAACCGTCACTGCTGAGGGGTGTTCGTCCTCGGATGAACATAGTTCGGCCGCACAGGGGAGGCTTGCTAAAAAACAAAGGACTGAATCCTCAGCGCCTGATCAACCCGGGGGTATGACAGTAGATGTCTCAGAGAGCTTTGTGTTGCCTCGTTGTCATCAGTGTCATGGGCTCTTCGCTGGGAAAAATTCGCTCCTCATACATGAAGATGAAATGAGGCATAATTTGGCTCTTGATCGGGAAGCTAGAGGGAATGAGCTTGCTCAAGATGCGAAGGTTGTGATGAGGATGATGTCAGCAACTTTGACTTTGAACGATGCGAAGGTTTGCCCGTTGAAGGATTTTTAGTGGTTGTAGTTTAAGTACATGATACTCGGGGAGCAGTTCGACCGATTGGAGTTGGATTTCAAGAATTATAAGGGTAAATACAAAGTCCATATCGGGTTGGTCGATGACCTGCGCAAGAAGGACAAAAAGTTGGAGGAGCTGACTGAGGAGCGTGACAGACTACGTGCTCGGGTGGCAGAGCTTGAGTCCGCTATTCAACCTGCAGAGGAAGAGTCTGAAAGGGAGAAGGCCTTCTCGACTCGTGCTCAATATGACCATAAAACTCAATTGTTAAATTCTAATGTGTTTTGGCTGAATCTAGAGTCTAGATGATCATGATACACTTCTATTGATTTGAGAAAGATTTATTTGACTCAAATCAAACGTGTTTGCACTCGTTTGACCTTTTCTCGACTGTTAAAGTTTTCGCTAACTTTGATATTGTAGTTTGTCCATTTCAAATGATATTTTAATTATTTTTAGGTATAATCGATTATATATGTGATTAAAAGTAAATTTATAACTATTTAAATATGAATTACAATCGATGAAAAGTATTGAATTATTACTTCATTTATAAGCCTATAAAAAAATTATGTATTATCTTAACAAAAAAAAATTATGTATTACTTACTACTATTAGAGATGGTTCTCTTTTTGAATTAGTGTATCTGAAGAAGAGATAACATAAGAGTGTCACCATTGGACCAAATATTGTTATCTCTTGATAATTTTAACTATTGAGTGAAGCTCATTAACCACTATAATCACTTAATAAAATTGAACTTTAATATTACACGTATCCTATAGTTTTGTTATTAAAGTTAAGGAGCAACAAACGTGGATAAAATTTCTCAAACTTAGTTAAAAGACAAAAACAGATGCATGATTCTAATGCTATATACAAGTTTCAACACTCTATTATCAAATGGGAATTCCACAAAGTATTATTAAAAAAAGCTACTTGTTGCAAACAGCAAATCTATGACAAAACAAAACTACACATTAGCAAAATTTGCTTCTGGATGATAATGTAGCATCTCATTCCACATCATTTCTCTAACCATATCCTCGTCCAAATTTTCATTTACGTCAAGATTGATAGGGGCTCGAACAGGAAGGTTACACCTTGGATCATAAAGTCCAGCCATGTATGGATGTCGGCGTGCTTCTGATACAGTTATTCTTTTTGTTGGATCAAACGTGAGCATTTTTTGCAACAAATCTATGGCTAACGGATCTGCTTGTGGGAATAGCCGAGAGAATTGTGTCCCCTTTGTAAATGGAAGTGATTTGATAAAAATCATAGCTTTTGGATTTTCAATAAACTCGAGATCATATTCATTTGGACTCCCAATAATGCTTACAATTAGTTTCAGTTGGTTTAGGATGTCGGTTCCTTGAAAAATTGGCTTTCTACCAAGAATTTCAGCAAAAATACATCCTACGGACCATATATCGATTGAGGCTCCATAATTGTTACCGCTTAATAGAAGCTCTGGAGCACGATACCATCGCGTGACAACATAATCTGTCATTGACTCATCTCCAACTCCATTGGTTCGAGCAAATCCAAAGTCACATATCTTTAAATCAAAATTTTTATTGACAAGTAGGTTTTTGGGTTTCAAGTCTCGATGAAGAATATTTGAAGAGTGAAGATAGTTAAGACCTTGAAGTAGCTGTATATAAGAGATTATCATTAGTTTGAATGAATCGTTCAATTTTTTGTTACAATTTTGATTACTGTCTATATATTATAACAAATAAAATATTTAAGAGATTAAAATGTTTGATTATAAAATAAAGATATTATTAGAAGGATAAAATTTTCAATTAAATTTATAGGCTAGTTCATATTTTGATTTTATTTATTTTAATTAGTTGTATAACTTATTTTTTAAATTTGAAATTCTGTTTTAGGAAAAGATTTTATTGTTAAAAACATAAAGTAAATTTTATTTAATAAATAAGTTAATATTTTATTGTTATTCTAACTAATGTTCTTCCTATTTTGTAGCCTATCTAAAGGCATATGGGTTCGGATTAAGTTTATTTACAATTACTATTCAAAAGTAAACCTAAATATAACTCAAAAAAAACTTTAAAAAAAAGGTAAATCTAAACAACTAAACTAGGTCATTTTGTTTGGATCACTAAAAAATATATACAAAAATAAAACAAAAACTAAGACTAATTATACCTGAAATAAAAAATATTTGCAATGATCATTAGAAAGTATTTGAGATGACTTGATAATTTGATGAAGATCAGTATCCATTAGTTCATAAACTAAATAGACATCTTTAAAACTTGTTCTTTGAAATGTGGGTGGCATCATAATATCTTTTAAGGTGATCACATTTTCATGTTGAATATATCTAAGTATCTTCATCTCTCTTAAAGTTCCAATTGAATCACCACAATTATCAAATACATTGCAAATTTTCTTAATTGCAACTTTCTCATTGGTGTCCTTATTAATGGATGAACATACCACACCATATCCTCCTCTTCCTATGAGTTTGATTGGAACATACTTCATATCAATCTCAAACAATGTTTTTTCTAATTTTCCAATGCCATAATAATGCTTTCCTTTTGGTTTAATTCTATATGGAGGTTGAATTAAAGTTGCCATTTTTTCCTGCAAATTAGCATCACCACAACATATTAAGCAAAATTATATTCTATTTAATTTAATTTGAATTATCTCAAAAAAACTCACGAGGCATCAATAAAGAAAACGAATATTTCAAAAGAGTTAGAAATAAACTCATACCTCAAAATTAAATTTCGTTAAAAGGTTCTAAGTAACAAAAGTTATTTGAAAGGATAAAATTTAAGAAGCAGACTCAAAATATAAAATCAACTCTGAAGAGAAAAACTTGATGAGAATAAACAACTTACTGAAGATCACTTTATATTTAAAATGATTAGAAGACAATAAGAGAAAAAGATTCTGTTAAAAAAAATAAATCTAATCTTATTGTTTCCAAAAAAAACAAAACCATTTTTTAATTAATAATTAACAATAAAATATGAGATTAATTGGAATACACTGTCCGTGTAAAACAACTTTACTCCATCATCCAATTAGAAAGAAATATTTTAATACATGAGAAGAGAAAATTATGGAAGAAGTAGTTATTAAAATAATTTAAATAAAATTTATTAATTTTTATTGTTAATTATATACTTATGTGTCAAAATGCTTTGTTTTACTGTATTTCAATTAATCTCATAAAATATACAAATCTAATATACTATCAAGTAACTAAAAGTGACTTGTCATATATCATTATATTCAATTTTTAACTACTTTTATGAGGCTCTATTTACCTATTTAATTAAGTAAAATTTGAGGCTTTGTGTGGTAGTGTGTGTATATATATGTGTGTGTATATATATATATATATATATATATATATATATATATATATATATATATATATATATATATATATATATATATATATATATATATATATATATATATATATATATATATATATATAGAGAGAGAGAGAGAGAGAGAGAGCATATCAAGTGAGAGTATTTTTAAATGAGAGATGAGAGGAAGAAATACCAACCATTGGATTCATCAAGAGAGATAATGTTAATGCATTAATGAGGCTATTAATTTCTCTCTCTTGATGAATCTAATGATTGATATTTCTTTCTCTCATCTCTCATTTAAAATTGCTCTCACTTCATATGCTCCCTATATATATATATATATATATATATATATATATATATATATATATATATATATATATATATATATATATATATATATATATATATATATATATATATATATATATATATATATATATATATATATATATATATATATATATATAGGGAGCGTATCCAGTGAGATTTAATTAACGTTTAAGATTTATTGATTCCATATTAAGAATACCTTATTGAATTTTTATCCATTATGATAAATATTTAAAAATTCCATAAATAAAGTATCTTTTCAAAAATATTTTTATTTTTTTAATTATTATAATATTCTCAAAATGAGATAATCATTATAAGAATTATTATGCTTAATATTCAAATGTAATCACAATAATTTTTTATTTTCACTATTATTCTAACTCCATTTTAATTTTGATCTATAATTTATTTTGAATGAAATAAATTATTTTATTTATAATTAAAAAAAACTTATTCTTCATAATTGATATTGATTTGTTAACTATTTCATTTTGAATAATACTATGAATATAAAATTTAATTTATACTTTAGAATTCATATAATTTTATTCTTCACAAAATTATAAATATAACTTAATATTAATTTGGCACTTATATTTTCCTTTAATTAAAAAAATTTAAGAATGTAAATTTATTGCTTATATTTTGATTTGGATGATTTAATTTTTTCTTTTGAATTCTATACGGGAGAAAATGAAATTTATTACTTATATTTTAATTTTATTTTTAATATTTTTATTTGATAAAAAATATTGAAGAAAACGAAATTATTACTTATATTTTAATTTGGTTGATTTTTTTATTTTAAAGTTCGGAATATTTTGTTTTTGCAATTTATTATTGCAATTATTTTAAATTAAAACACATTTTTGATTTATCAAATATATTTTAATTTGATTAAAAGTATTAAGAATCTAAAATTATTAGATATATATAGATTTGGTTGAATTATTAATTTGTAAGCTCGGTAAATTTTTTTTTGAAATTTTAACGATCATCAATATTTAAAATAAATTATATTATTGTGTTAAAATTTTAATAATTAAAGCAAGAAATAAATTCCGGAAATAATATATTTTTTATGAAAAATTTAAATTCTGAGCATAATAGATAAAAAGACAATACTGTACTACTTGTATGGAACTAATAAATATTATGACTGATAAATATGATTAAAATATTGTTTATTCATTCATAAGATTAAAATATATTTATCACCAATATTTTAATTTTATTTGATCAAAAAAAGCACATAAATTTTAATCTTATTTATCACTCATAAGATTTATTAATTCCAAGTAATAATAGTATTAGTAAAAAAATTGCGACAACATTTAAATATTAAGCATAATAATTCTAAAAAAAATTCTCTTATTTTGATAATATTTTAATAATTAAAAAATAAAAATATTCTTTTGAAAAGATATTTTATTTATGGAATTTTTAAATATCGATCATAATTGATAAAAATTCAGTAAGGTGTTCTTAATATGGAATCAATAAATCTTAAACGTTAATTAAATCTGACGGCTGATATCAATAGTTCTCATTTCTCATAAAAGATATCAGTTCTCACCGGATACGCTCCCATATATATGGCATATCATATGAGAATGCCATATTTATATAAGAATGTGAGAATGAATCTGAACCATTGGATTTTAAAATAAATGGTGGAAATTATGGGTGAATCTTTTTTTCTCTCTCCTACATCATTTATTTCAAAATGTAGGAGAGAGAAAAAAAGATTCAACCATAATCTCCACAATTAATTTTAAAATCCAATGGTTCAGATTCATTCTCACAATTAGTTTTAACATACATCTTAGGTTGCATTTAAATTTTTTTAGTTAAAGCTTGCTAAAATACACCTTCATAAAAATAAAAATAAGTGGGTGTATTTTTGTAAACTCCGCAAGTGTTTGCTAAAATACACCCACTTATTTGTATGAAGGTGTGTTTTAACAACATGCACCTTAAGGTGTATTTTACTATTTTTTAGTTAATGTTTGCTAAAATATATCTTCATAAAAATAAGTAGGTCTACGTTAACAAACTCGTGTGTGTGTGTGTGAAACGTATACTATGAGAATGTTATTTTTATGTGAGAAAATGAGAATTAATAAAATTGAACTTTAATATTACTTGTATCCTATAGTTTTGTTACTAAATTTAAGGAGCATCCTCACTCTACCAACATCCTATATCATCCTTCAGCTTCTTAATGGTGTTCGTGCTCCTCATTTGGCTCTCCTTATTGTGGAAAAATTTGGTGTTTCGATCTCCCTGCTTTAACCACACGACATGACTCCATTAGCGCCAAAATGTTTCCTCAACAAGAAGAAGATTATTCTTTTGCTTCTCGAGAGCCTTATGAGCGTCAATTTCTTCCTTACTCGCAGCCCAACAAACCTCATCATTTAACTTTTGTTCGATTCTTCTAATCTCCTTGCCCACTGGCCCCAATTTGTATTCCTTAAAATCTAGGTCCAGATTTCGCAAGGCTTTAAGCTTCAAGTGCCCCTGCAAGTGACCACCATTCCAAATCTGATTGATAATCTTTTCGCACCTAGGATCCTTTGCCCAAACCCTCTCAAACCTGAAAATATAGACTCTTTTTCCTCGCCTCTCGTTGTCAGCTACCTCTAAATTAATCCTGATAGCAGTATGATCTGAACCAAAGCGCCCTAAGTGGATAATTTTCACCGGGGAGAACCTGCGAGTAAAGTTGTCATGCGTAATTCCCTATCAAGACGACATTGAATGTTAGCATCATCATGGTACCCATTTGTCCACGGATAAGGATACCCTTTGAAACCTAAATCCACCAGCCCACACAGATCCATTACCTGGCAGCCCCAAGCCATCTGACCCACAGTTCTGGTAATTCCCCCAAGTTTCTCACTTTCCTTTTCCTTTCCCAAACAGTCATCCATAGTGCCTTTAGTAACCATTACATCAATTAACTGCCTCTTCCCGATTTAACACTCTTTCAACTTCAATTGCTCTTGAACCACCTTCTTAAATACTTTCCTCCTTGTCCATTTCCTCCTCTTGTTAATTTCTTGTTGAAATCCTCCATTCATTAGCCCTTGTTTAGAGATGTCTACAGCTCCTAGTGATTCAGCTATTGACTCAATTTTCTGATTCCTAATTTGTTTGCCCACCTCCTCTTCTCTTATTCCACTCGTAACCTTGCTCACATCTTGCCCCTCCAAAGGTATCCTCTGATTAACTTCAGCTTCCCCTTCTTTTTCTTTCCCCTTAGATCCACATTTGCTTTGACTTGATATATTAAACAGGATCCTAGTACAATTCTCAGAGCTAGAGCTAGAATCCATTCTTTGTTCCTCCATTACTCAAACCAACTTTAGTTCTAACTATATATAAATCATTAAGGCTCAATATTTTTGTTGAAGTATTCAAAAACTTCTTTTTCCTCAAACTCTTTTGAAACATATATAAATAATTTTTTTATTTTTTCAATGTAAATTTGTTTCAAATAATTAATTATTCACTAGAATTTTTTAAATAATTTAGTTGTGTAAATATGAAGGAGTTCAAGTGAATTTGAATCTCCAAAGGAAAAGTTCTTCTCCTCCTAAGTGTGGGGAGTTTTTAAGAGAAAACATGAACATAAAACTCAATTGTTAATTCCTAATTTCTATTAATCCGAGAAAGATTCTTTTGACTCAAATTCAAATGTGTTTGCACTCATTTGACCTTTTTTTCACTGTGAAAGTTTTTGTTAACTTTAAAATTTTATGTTTGTCGATTCTAAATGATATTTTAATTATTTTTAGGTATAATCAATTATCAATATAAATATATAAAATGTAAAGTACCTGGAAAAACCACAATTAACCTTCTGACTATAAGTCATGACTTTTCTAATTCTAAGGTTAAAAGTGTCTAATTACACCCTACTGCAATTATATGCATTTCGTATTAAATGTTGCTTACGTGTCACTCCTACATTTTTTTCTTATTATTTTAATCTCTAATTAAAGGTTAAATTGTCTATTAAACTTCATTTACGCTCTTACAATTTGCATTATTAATATCTTTATCATTAATATATTATTATGACCATACTACCATACGTTTTACCTGTTGTTATTCCAATAATCACTTATTCTTATTTCAATCAATTATTAAATTGGTGATCCGCTCAATGCATGGAAAAATCAACATTTACATTTAAAGTTGTAAAACTTTTTAAATTTTCAATTTCACAGTCCTCCCATTTATAATCTCTTTATATCAAGAATGAGAATTGCAATGGATATTAAGAGATTGCTAATTTCCAATTAGCAAAGAAAAGTTTCCAAGAAATTTATAATCATTTTCCTTCTCTTTGGTTGATTATCATTCTGGAAAATTTGTTTTCTTCTTCCTTCATCTGATCTGAAATATTTTGGATGTGTATTTGTTTGGGGTTTTAGTTCTCCCTGCGCCGCCTTCCACCACCTTCTGATTTTCTTGCTAAGATGTGGTTTTGATTTGTTCTGAAACAGGGAAGAGGAACTTATGTTGTTGCTTGCATATAGATTTCTATTCTGGATTATACGTTCTTATTTAGATCTTGGTCTTTTCAACCCGCTAATACGGCTCGGATCTAACAATAGGTTTTCTATTTGTTTATATTTTTTGTCTTTTGAATCAATGTTAACTCATATTGCAGGTTGTTGTATTTTCAATTGAATCTTTAGGTTGGAGATTGATGTTGTTTCTGCTCTGCGGATTGGAGATCATGGTTGATTTGATGAAGTTATGGTCGTTGGTGCAGATTTGCTGAATGTTTCAAAGGGAAGCTATTGTGTTAAAAGTGATCGAAAGTTTTATTTGCACGTTGCGGATTTGAAACGGATGAAGGTTGTTGCGTGTTGTCGGTTCGTTGAAGGTGCTGTGTTGATGTAAATGTGATGTGAGAGTTGATTGTGGATTAGTTGTGAGTTTTGCTGCTACATTACATCTAAAAGTAAATCTAATTGTTTTCTTTTCCTTTGTAATGTATTATTTCATTTGAAATTAAGTTCAACTTATAAATTGAAGACATTATATTACTGATGGTATGAGTAATTATTTGCATTTGCTTTTAAATTGTCTTCATCGTTCTTTCAGATCTGTTATAGTAATATTTATGTTTCTGTCACAAGCATTGGTGTGAATTCCATATTGGTATTTTCTACCACGGTAATGACCAGGGTTTGATTCCCCGGATGTGCAACAAGTATATTGTTCTTTCTTTTATCAACTTTTAAGATTTTTCATTTTTCATATTTAACTCTTCTAATAATAATCGAATTTGGACACACTGCACCCATATTCTATCATCTATCTACGTTAAAGTTTCAAGTTTTTCTGCTCCCTCTCTCTCTTGACTTAAAGCTCATCAATGGCAATTGACTATTGTAATAAATAATCAATAATTACATTTATAATTAGTAGTTGTATATATTATTAATATCAGTTAAAATTATAATTAAATTTACCAAATTCCAAAAAATAATAATAATAAAGAGTTTAATTGAATTATTATTTAATATAAATATATTTGATTTTAATTTTGAATCCCTAGAATCTTTTCTCCACCTGCTTGCCAATAATGATAATAAATAAAATAAACTATTTGTGATTCGTCTAACTTAAATTTTGTTTGCATCACTATACATATTTATTTATAAAATCAAATTAATAATGACTAAATTATCATTTTGATTTATTACCAATGAAGAATAATTTATGTGAAGTAATATGTTATACAATTATTCACTTTTTTTAATTTTAAATTTAGATCAATTTTAACATTTTAAAAACTCATTACAATAAATTACAAATTCATTTTTTAAATCAAGAAATATTTACAGGTCGCACTTCAGTATCACATATTTAAGTCATAATTTTTTTTTTTAATTTCAACATTAAAAAAAAAACATTACTGTACATGCATCACATAACTACAAATTTAAAACCAAAACCTATTTAATAATTTTCACATAGAAATAAAAAATAATGCAGTTTGCTTTTTTAAGATATTTATTTTGCAACAAGAACTATTTATTTTGAAAACTATTTATTTAAAATGTATAAATAAAAATGGACCATAATTAATGAATTTAATGATTTATTTGAATATTAAACTTACTATTTAAAAGTATGGTTATGATTTATTGATTAATGCACATTAAAAGTATATACTAAGTATACTAAACCATGTGTATAATACTATCATAGAATTTTAATAGGTAATTACTATGATTTTTTAATTTTTTTAATAATTACTATAATTTTTTATTCTTTGTAACAGTAGTAATAATAATTATTACAATTTTAAATATGTGATAAATGGGTTATAATGAACAACAATAATTATTTAAATTTTCAATACAAGTCATAAACTTTTTTTTAATACCCAAATTAGGTTAATAAAACAATTATTTTAATATCTTTTTTAGTTATTTTTTTATGATAAATACCGTAAAAAAATATTTTATTTTTACTAAATAGAATGAGATACAAATATTTTTTATAAACAAAAATAAATTATAAATATATTTATAAATGAGAAATTGTTTAAAAAAATGTTTACGGTTGATATAATTATATAATTATATGTAATAATTTAGTTTTGCAATTGTTTTTTTAACAGAGCTAATAAACAAATATTAGTTTAATGATTTAAATTTTAATTGATAAATATATTTTCACTAATAAGTTATAAATATTTTTATAAACGTTAATAAGTTACAAATTTTTTTATAAACGGGAAAATACTATTGTTGATTCAATTATATTATTAAACTGAAATAAGTTACAAATATTTTTTATAAATGGGAAAAAATCTATTGTTGATACAATTATATTTATAAATCAATATAAATATATAAAATGTAAAGTACCTGGAAAAACCACAATTAACCTTCTGACTATAAGTCATGACTTTTCTAATTCTAAGGTTAAAAGTGTCTAATTACACCCTACTGCAATTATATGCATTTCGTATTAAATGTTACTTACGTGTCACTCCTACATTTTTTTCTTATTATTTTAATCTCTAATTAAAGGTTAAATTGTCTATTAAACTTCATTTACGCTATTGTTGATACAATTATATTGATACAATTATTTCTAAGTGTTTATATTGGATCAAATAAGTATATTGTTGTTAAAAATATTTAAAAATACTACTTTGATCAATGCATAAAGGTTATTACATATTATTAGTTTATATTTATATTTATGATTATGTGAATGTTTATGATCTATAAAATAAATTTCAAAACTGAAAAATAAGATATCGTGATGTGTAATATGAATCAAGACGGAACCCGTGCGATAGCACGGGTATCTTACTAGTATATGTATTCAAATAAAATTATAACTATTTAAATATCAATTACAATCGACGAAAAGTATTGAATTATTACTTCATTTATAAGCTTATTAAAAAATTGTGTATTACTGATGGTGCTCTCTTTGAATTAGAGTATCTGAAAAGAGATAAGATAAGAGCTTAACCATTGGACCAAATATTATTATCTGTTGATAATTTTAACTATTGAGTGAAGCTCAATAACCACTATAATCACTTAATAAAATTGCAATTTAATATTACATGAATCTTATAATTTTGTTGTCGAATTTAAGGAGCAACAAACATGGATAAAATTCTCAACCACAAAGTACTAATAAAAAAAGCTATTTGTTGCCAATGACAGATACATTCATATGTGGGCTCAAGCCCCCACCAATTAATTTTCTCGGTACGCAATGTTAGTATTCTTTTTATTTATATAAAGTATAGAGATGCATGCCCCCACAACTTTTTTTTTTATATTTTTTCCACTTTTTCACTATTTGTTGTATTCTAATGATTCAAACTTAATAATCCTACTGTTTAGATCGTCGTCTATAGTTTATAATTCATTGGCACTTTAGTTATAATTTTTTTTTAATTTGTAAAGTTAAATTTTTTATTTACTATTTTCTGAATAATTAATAAAAAAATACATTTATTGATTTGTGTGATTTCTTAACTTTATCTCTTATATAAAAGAACGGAGGTAGTATTTCTTTACTTAACAGAAAATTTCCATACAAAATTCTATGTAACACCTATCCAACACCTTTTTAATTGGTTAGAATTAATAGTGATTCCTCTTAATTCATAGGGATTCAAATAATTTGATGGTTTTCATATTAACTTTAAACTAATAAAAAGTAAAAAGGAAGTGTGTGAAAGTTTTTGTGTAGACAGTATGATCTAAGTATTATTCAACTTTTTATGATTTTAAAATTTGTTTTTTACACCTTTTTGAGTAATTATTTTCTTCTCTTTTTTCAAATATCAATCAAATATAAAAAAATTTCACGTTGTTAACCTCTGACATTTTCCTCTATAAAATCTCCTTCTAATTTATTTTTTTAAATAAAATGGAAGAAAAAAATCTAACGACTCATACCATAATATTAAATAAATATATATTTTATGAAATTTAAAAGAAAGTAATTATTTTTTGAAGAAAAAAATTCTAACGACTCCTACTGTAATATTAATTTATATTTTAAAATTTTTTAGAAGAAAGTAATTTTTTATCATTTAAAGTAAGATTAAAAGTAATTTTACAATCTACATAAAAATTTACTCAAATGCATTTTGCCTCCAATAGACAAAATGTCTGGATCTGCCACTGTTTATTGCAAACAACAAATCTATTAACTACACAACAAGTACTTTAGTTTCAAGTTTCTCTAGTAAAATATACAAAACTACAGCTAGTGACAAATCATGTGAAGCAGAAACATCTAAACATTAGCTAAAGCAGCTTCTGGATGATAATGTAGCATCTCATTCCACATCATTTCTCTAATCCTATCCTCGTCCCAATTTTCATTTATGTCAAGATTGATAGGAGCTCGAGCAGGAAGGTTACACCTTGGATCATAAAGACCAGCCATATATGGATGTTGGAGTGCTTCTGATACAGTTATTCTTTTTGTTGGATCAAACGTGAGCATATTTTGCAACAAATCTATGGCTAACGAATCTGCTTGTGGGAATAGCTGAGAGAAGTGTGTTCCCTTTGTAAATGGAAGTGATTTGATAAAAATCATAGCTTTTGGATTTTCAATAAACTCGAGATCATATTCACTTGGACTCCCAAGAATGCTTACAATTAGTTTAAGTTGGTTTAAGATGTCGGTTCCTTGAAAAATTGGCTTTCTACCAAGAATTTCAGCAAAAATACATCCTACAGACCACATATCAATTGAGGCTCCATAATTGTTACTGCTTAGTAAAAGCTCTGGAGCACGATACCATCGTGTGACCACATAATCTGTCATTGACTCATCACCAACTCCATTGGTCCGAGCAAATCCAAAGTCACATATCTTCAAATCAAAATTTTTATTGACAAGTAGATTTTTGGGTTTCAAGTCTCGATGAAGAATATTTGCAGAGTGAAGATAATTAAGACCTTGAAGTAGCTGTATATAAGAGATTATCATTAGTTTGAATGAATCGTTCAATTTTTTGTTACAATTTTGATTACTGTCTAAATATTATAACAAATAAAATATTTAAGAGATTAAAATGTTTGATTATAAAATAAAGATATTATTAGAAGGAAAAAAATCAATTAAATTTATAGGTTAGTTAATATTTTAATTTTATTTATTTTAATTAGTTGGTATAACATATTTTTTAAATTTGAAATTCTGTTTTAGGAAAAGATTTTATTGTTAAAAACATAAAGTAAATTTTATTTAATAAATTAGTTGATATTTTATTGTTATTCTAACAAATGTTCTTCCTATTTTGTAGCCTATCTAAAGGCATATGGGTTCGGATTAAATTTATTTACAATTACTATTCCAAAGTAAACCTAAATATAACTCAAAAAAACTTTACAAAAAAGGTAAACCTTAACAACTAAACCAGGATCATTTTGTTTGGATCACTAAAAAATTTATACAAAATAAAACAAAAATTAAGACTAACTATACCTGAAATAAAAAATATTTGCAATGATCATTAGAAAGTATTTGAGATGACTTGATAATTTGATGAAGATCAGTATCCATTAGTTCATAAACTAAATAGACATCTTTAAAACTTGTTCTTTGAAATGTGGGTGGCATCATAATATCTTTTAAGGTGATCACATTTTCATGTTGAATATATCTAAGTATCTTCATCTCTCTTAAAGTTCCAATTGAATCACCACAATTATCAAATACATTGCAAATTTTCTTAATTGCAACTTTCTCATTGGTGTCCTTATTAATGGATGAACATACCACACCATATCCTCCTCTGCCTATGAGTTTGATTGGAACATACTTCATATCAATCTCAAACAATATTTTTTCTAATTTTCCAATGGCATAATAATGCTTTCCTTTTGGTTTAATTCTATAAGGAGGTTGAATTAAAGTTGCCATTTTTTTTCCTGCAAATTATTCATAACCACATCATATTAAGCAAAATAAATGTTTTACTGAATTTTGCAATATAAAAGAAGGTTAGAGTCAAGTCTTAAGAATTAATTATAAATCTTGGTTTTATTTCTAATGATCTCAAAACTCAAAAGTACTATAGAGACATCAATAAAGAAAACGAATCTTTCAAAATAGTTAGAAATAAATTCATACCTCAAAATTAAATTTTTTCAAAAGGTTCTGAAGTGTACAATGGACAAAAGTTATTTGAATGGACAAGATCTAAGAAGTGGACTCAAAATTTAAAATAAACTCAGAGAGAAAAAAATGATGAGAATTAACAATTTAGTCGAGATCACTTATATTTATAATGATTTGAAGGCAATAAAAGAAGAAGATTCTGTAAAAAAAACAATAAATCTAATCTGATTTAATTTGTTTCTAATTTTTTTTATTATTTAACAATAAAATATTCAAATACAATCTTAACAAATAAATAAAAGTGACGTTGTTTATATTATTATATTAATTTTTTTGTGAAGATACATTTTGTCTCACAAAAATTATAGAATTTAAATTAATCTCTGACAAAAAAAAAGAATCCGATTTAATTTTTGGCAAAATTTAATCGGGCCATATTAGTCTTTTCGTACATATTTTTTTAAAATTGGTTTTTTTCTACTTTAAAACCGTGACTGGACTGCCACGTTATATTTTATTTATTGTTCATTTTTTAAATACTAGTTAATTGATTTCAAATTTTAATTTAATTTTAAACAACTTAAAAGAATATAACCAAAAACTTTTAAGACTCATGTGCTTTTAATTTAAAATTTATAAGATAAAATGATAGTCATTTTAGAACTACAACAATTGTTCTTAATATTTTTAATGATGAATACCTAACTTAATAATTCAGAATAAATATTTACTTATTTATTTATTTTAAATAATACATAAATTTTAAAAAATTAATAAAATATAAATTTTAAATATAATAAATCAAACATAAATAAATTAAATAATATTTATTTGAAATTAAATAACACACAAATAAATATTTACTTATTTTAAATTAAAATATTATTTAATTAAAATAAAATGATAATAAATTAATATAACAATAATTCATGTATATATTAATTTTGTTAATTACATTTATTATTTATATTTTATTAATTTTATTTTTAAATTTGTGTATTATTTAAAATAAATAAATAAGTAAATATTTATTATGAATTATTAAGTTGAGTACTCATCATTAAAAATATTACTGATTGGTATAGTTGTAAAGTAACTACCGATTAACCTGAAAGGACTTAGGTTCATATTTTTTATTTTAAGTTCAGAAATGTTTAATATTACTACAAACTATGGAAATTATTTGTCACTAAAGTACATTAGTTTAGTGGTAAAGACATAAGATGTGGCTTAAAGATCATTGGTTCAATTTTTTTAGGAACAAATTTTAGCTAAAAATTAAAATCAATTAAGTATTTAAAAAATGAAAAATAAAATTCAATGTGGCAGTTCAATCACGATTTAAAAGGAGGGAAAAATCAATTTGAGAAAAATATTGACACAGAAAATAATATGACCCGGTTAAATTTTATAAGGGATTAAGTCAGATTTTTTTCGTCACGCATTAATTTGAATTTCATAGTTTTTATGAGGAACTAAAATAGGTCTTCCCTCTAAATTTTTAAAAACCTTTATATGTTGCATCATAATGCATTCACAAGCAAATATAACAACACATCCTTACCTCATAGAATAAAATATGATCGATAATAATAAAATAAAAAGGAAGAGTAAATGTGTAAAATGTTCAATCTAATAAATTAAATATTTTAATTGAATTTATGTAAGATTTTTGAAGATATCCATAAACAATATAAATATCATTAGAAAAGATTGTTTTGAAAATTTAGAAACAAATAAATGAATATAAATTCATAATTCTATAAAAGATCTTTATATAAAAAAATTATTTTATTGTCTAACACATTTTATATTAGGTCAATCTCTTAAATTAATCATCAATTGCAATTATAATATGAATTATGAGTTGCTCTAAATGTATATATGGTTTTTTAATGATTTTTTTATTTTATATTTAACTTATAGAAATTTTTTTTGGAGTAAAATATAACTTTATTATCAAAACAGTTAAAGCAAAACCGATCAAAAATAATCCAGGTTGCAAAATACATCAAATAAACTAGAATGAAAACTCATTAAACTAAGCTCATGGTTCCTCAGAAGCTTCCTGGACTTAGCTCGCACGCTAACAGTTTATTGAATCCTCTTTAGGAGATCACAAGATGGATGTATGTGCCCAATAATCCTCTCATTTCGTATTTTCCACAAATGGTATATAGTTTCTGCAGCAACCAATTTGAGGAGGTTCCTTCTCCAAACTTTTTTAAAAGCCTCCATGGTGAGCCAAACCTTTTCTTCCTCCCAACCTCTACTATGTCTGTTGAACCCTATCCAATTAAGGAGTTGATGTCAAATATTATTTGTGTGTCTGTACTCAAAGAACAAATGACACGGGGTTTCAGTCTGATTGCGGGGGTTTCAAACCCCCTGTAAATAACAAAAAATAATAATTTTTCCCAAACAATTAATCAAACAGTTGATAGAGAAATCCAACTAATATGTAAGTTGTAAGAAAGTTGGATCAAATTTCTCATTTCTGCTTACGTTGCCACCAACATCTTCTTCCATTAGAAAAACCCTAAATTTCATTTTCTAAGTGAAAAACTCACTCAGAAAAATGAAGACTATTCCTTTGATTCTAATGGGGTGTGGTGCTGGAGAATCTCTATCAAAACTTGGTGACAATGGTAGATATCTTATCTATGCTAGTGTGTCTAGCTTGTCTTGGTAGTGATATGAATGTTTGTGATTTGTTGGGTTAACTCTTTAATTTTAATTGAAAGGACAATGTCATGTTTTTGCGTATCCGGAATCGCAAGGAAAGATTATAGAGATTGCATCTCAACTTGGTAAAAGATCAGGTGTGTTCAATTTTATTGTTTGACGCATTACCTGAGTAAAATTTCATTTATGCAATCACTTAGACAGCTTTATATTTGAATTTTTCAATTTTCATTGTAGGTTTGGCCTTTGTAGACTGCACTACTAGCTTCGACACTGTTTCAGTGCTAAAACAAGTGGTTGATTTGGGTTGTTGTGTTGTTAAGGCAAATAAAAAGCCTCTTACTTCTACAATAGTAAGATCATTCCAAATGTTTCATAATAATTATTGAAATGGGAGATAGGAAAATAATTATTGTTAAGTATATAAGTCTTATTTTACTTTACCCCTTTGTAACCTGTGGCACTTGTTGACACATTCTAAGAGGAAAAGGAAACCTAATTTATGGTCTTTGAAAAAAAATCATGAAGCAACATCATCCCTAAATTTTACAATGGATGGAATTTTGTTTTTCTGTTAAACTATTAACAGAATATGTCATTATGTTATGATATTGTGTTTTTGAAGCTTCAGCTTCAAAGTGTTCATATGATCTTCTTTGAAGTGAACTTTTTCAATCTTAAAATGAAATTCCCTTAAAAATGGGCATGATCTGAATATTTCCTTTTTTGTTTGCATTTGATAGAAAATCAAATACAAGAGTGACTATTAGAGTTTCATTATAATTATATTAGAGTTTTCTCTTAAAAAAAGTTCCATTATAATTATTCTATTAAGTAAAAAATAGGGTTGATTTCTCATGCTTTTCTTTGTATAATTTGTGTAAGCAGTTGATAGGAAATTAGAGGTTATATTTATGTCTTCACTCTAATTGTTATGGACGGTAATAATAATATTAATAATACTGATGAATCCAAAACTGTGACTGATATTATTGGCTCTTCGTCTTCTACTACTACTATGCATGATAATATTGGGAACTCGATTGATTGAACATTTTTGGATGTGTTTGACGGTTCAAGTAATGATACTAGTTTTGTTGGGTCTGAGAATTATGGTGGTTTCTATTCTGATCTTGAGAAGATGAATTCGGGTGAGTTATTCAGTTTACCACAACAGCTACCACTATTTGAGGACAATATTGAGAAGGAACTAGTTAAAGGTGAAGGTGATGATGATGTTTATGATGATGACCCTTTTTCTCATCAACCATTCCTTTGGAACTGGGACTTTTGATCATTCTCCATTCTCTCTATACTTTTGCTAAATATTCTTACTTTATATCCAGCCACTCTTGTTTTTAAGTTATTTAAAGGGGGTTTAAAACCCCCGCAATCTGTCTTTTTTTTTAGTTTTGACTTTACCAGACGGGGCGTCATACGTGGCGTGCCACGTAAGCCTCCGTTAGTGCAATCTAACGGGAGGGACCAAAAGTCGTGACGGAAAATTTTGGGAGGACCAAAGTTCGACGAAATTTTTTGTAAGGACTAAAAGTGAAAAGTGCCATATTTATAGGGACTAAAAACTTATTTAACCCTTTTTTGTATGATATTTATTTTATTTTACGTATTAACAAAAAATAAAATATTATTTATAAATACTAGTATTATTTTTATTTGAAATAAAATTACCATATATTTATTTTTGTTTTTATTTTTAATTTGTTGACGTTGATAAACATAAAAGAAAAAATAATAGTTTAGATTTGTATCTCTTTATATGTAAAATATTGAGAGTGAAAAAGAAGTTATAGTATTATCAGGATAGCATATTCATATGCATGCACATGTTTATAATTACAAATTTAATTATTTAAAAACTCAATTTTTTTTTATATTATCCTTTAAGATGAAATTGTAAGACACAATTCATATTTATGCATCAAGTTATAAATTTATTTTAAAAATTATAAACTTGTTTTATGATAATGTATGAATGATTGAACACAAAATCATATTGTCCTCCATATGTGTTGGCTCAATAATTTTTTTGTAAAAAAAATCGAACCAATCAAACCAATCCAAACCGCATTAGTTTAGTCTGGTTTGATTCAGTTTTATTTCTAAAAGTCAACTGAACCAAACCAAACCAAACCGCACATTTTTTTCACGTGACTCAGATGATTTTTAGAGTAAAAGTCGGCCAAACCGCACCGTAAACAGCATTAGTCTAAGTACCTTTGTTCATGCTATGATAGAAAAAATCCATTATTTGCATTAGTAATCAATAGTATCAAATTTGATTGTCCGCTCTGTGGTGGATTACTATGGTTGAACTTGCTTTTTGTCCATTTTTCTTACTTTTGCACTATGGTTTTCAAGAAAAATGGGTCATAGTAATTCAGAGCTCGTGCTGAGAGGTACTGACACTGATCAAACATTATTCCCACTAGGAATTGAATTTGATATTCCCCTTTAGAGAAAAAAGTTTACACCATTTTTAGGTGTTGGAATTTAATGTTCTTACCTTTTTTTTATTGTAGTTTTATGTTTTTCTTTTCTTTATCATTATTGTATAATTTATTGTTTTATTGATGTGTTTTTATTCTTCATTGGTTGACATCTTTAATATTTTCGAACGGTTATGTATTTTTTACTCTGGTCACTCTTTTATTTTATAATATATATTTTGTCTCTTAAAAAATAATATAAATGATTTCTTTGTAACAAATTTGTGAGTAAGCGCAATAAGAATTCAAAAAATTGTATCTAATTAGAGTTATTTGCCATGAATTTCTACATTCAAAAAATAGAGATGAAAAGTAATCATGTAAATTAAAGCATTTGTTGTTAGTGTGTAATGCACTAGGGTGGAGAAAGAGGGAGAATGAAAAGTAATTGTATTATTTAAAATTGAATTACACTATGTAGATATACAAGTAGTTACTTGTAGTCCAAGTTGAAGGATAGAAAAACACTTAGAAAGGGGGGGTTTGAATAAGTGTAGCTTTAAAAAACTTGACAGATAAAAATAAATTGCACAGTTATTTTTATCCTGGTTCGTTGTTAACTAAACTACTCCAGTCCACCCCCGCAGAGATGATTTACCTCAACTGAGGATTTAATCCACTAATCGCACGGATTACAATGGTTTTCCACTTAGTCAGCAACTAAGTCTTCCAGAGTCTTCTGATCACACACTGATCACTCCAGGAACAACTGCTTAGATATCCTCTAAGACTTTTCTAGAGTATACTGATCCACACGATCACTCTAGTTACAACCTGCTTAGATAACCTCTAAGACTTCCTAGAGTATTCTGATCCACACGATCACTCTAGTTCCTTACAACTTAATGTAATCAATTCTAAGAGTATTACAAATGCTTCTTAAAAGCTATAATCACAAACTGTGATATTTCTCTTAACGTTTAAGCTTAATCTCACTAATATATTACAACAGCAATGTAGTGAGCTTTGATGAAGATGAAGATTCTGAGCTTTGAATTTGAACAGAGTTTCAGCAAGTTAATAGGCGTTGTTTTGTTCAGGATCGTTAACCTTGCTTCTCATCAGAACTTCATATTTATAGGCGTTGGAGAAGATGACCGTTGAGTGCATTTAATGCTTTGCGTGTTCCGTACAGCATCGCATTTAATGTTATACGCTTTTGTCAACTACCTCGAGCCTTGTTCACGCTGTGTCTACTGACGTAGCCTTTAATAGCTTTTAACGTTCCTTTTGTCAGTCAGCGTAGCTTGCCACTTGTACTTTCTTCTGATCTGATGTTTGTGAATACAACGTTTGAATATCATCAGAGTCAAACAGCTTGGTGCAAAGCATCTTCTGATCTTCTGACCTTGAAGTGCTTCTGAGCGTGATACCATCAGAACTTCAGTGCTTCTGTTCTCTTGTTCTTCTGATGCTTCCATAGACCCATGTTCTGATTCTGCTTCGACCATCTTCTGATGTCTTGCCAGACCATGTTCTGATGTTGCATGCTGAACCCTTTGAGACAAAGCTTCTGAGCGCTGAATTATGCATACTCTTTATATATTTCCTGAAAAGGAAATTGCATTGGATTAGAGTACCATATTATCTTAAGCAAAATTCATATTATTGTTATCATCAAAACTAAGATAATTGATCAGAACAAATCTTGTTCTAACAATCTCCCCCTTTTTGATGATGACAAAAACATATATAAATGATATGAATTTGCGATCAGAAAGAACAGACGGCAAAAGACAAATTACACAGCTATAGCATAAGCATATGAATATGTCTCCCCCTGAGATTAACAATCTCCCCCTGAGATAAATAATCTCCCCCTGAAATAAATACTCGAAGAACTTTAATAAAAGACTTCCCTGATTATTTCGGTAGAGACGATCATATAAGCTTCTGTCTTCAGAGAATTCATAGCTTCTGACTTCTGCTTCCATAGGACAGCTTCAGAACTAGAATTTCTTTAGATCCCTAGAACACTCACAGCTTCTGATTCCTGCTTCCATCTAGGACAGCTTCAGAACTTGAATTTCTTTGATCTTCAGAACATTCACAACTTCTGATTTCTGCTTCCATCTAGGACTGCTTCAGAACTTGAATTTTCTGCCAACATCACTTCATGCTAGATTTGTATCAGAACATTGTTGAATGTACCAGAGCTTCATCAGAGCATCTCTACATCCTGAAATGTTACAGAACAAAAACTAAACGACAAAAGTCAGCATGAACGAGTCAGAACATAAAATGTATATTTGAACACATGATATGTATCAGAGCCATATAGGCTAAAAAAATGTATCAGAGCAAATAGAATTTTGTCATAGCAAATAGACAAATATAGATCAAATTCTATTATCAGTGCTTCTGATTTCTGAAGCTTGATAGCACTCAGCTTGCTTCAGTTTCCATGGTCTTATTCTTTTTTACAGAATAACCCTTCTTATGGTTTTTGCTTCTTGTGTTTGCGTTGAAAATTCTCTTCACTGCTTTATACCTGCAAAACACTTAAACCATATAGAACTTGCAGTTCTTGTTAGAAAATGTATGGGAGCTTTACCCAGCAACTGATAGATTAATCAAATCATTTATCATTTATCTTCTTCCCCTTTTTGTCATAACATCAAAAAGAATATTTCAAAAGATTCAGATGAATAAAACGACAAATAAAATCACTGGAATGTAAAAACAAAGAAACTTTTTCATTTATAATCAAAAGATATTACAAAAGGTTCCTATGTTTAACAAGCAGATGCAACAAGGAAAGAAAACTACTAAGACCAAAACCTAGGACCCTAGCTAAGACAAAGTCTGTGCCAGCATGCCATGAAGGAGTAAAACGCATCACTGACTGCTTCTTGGGCTTCCAGGCGAGGGGTCAGGGAGACTTGGTTCTGATGCAGATCTTCCACAATCTTTATCAGAGACAACATTCTCAGCAGGTGAAGATGAGGAGATTTCTTTGGAATGGGTTGAGGGAGAGGAAAGGTTAGATGAAGAGGAAGTTGAGTCTAGAAGGAAACAAGATGAGGAAGAAGATGGAGATGATGGAGGGCTTTCACCAGGGGGTTGAAACACACGTCTAGAATAGTTTCCAGATAACATTGCTTCGAATGGATTCACCTTGAGAGGGTCATAGGTGATCTTTATCTTTTTGGGTTTGGAGGGAGATGTTTCAACAGCTTTCCTCTTTTTGTTTTGATCTTTTCCATGGTTTCCTGGGCTTGATGAAGAGTTCATGATGGATTTGCAGATAATGAACAGCTAGGGTTTGATATGAATGCAAAAAGATAGAGTGAATAGAGAAAATATGAGAGGGAAGGAGAAGTGTTTGAAGAATATAAAGAAAAACTGAAAGAGAGTAAATGATGAAAAGCATTTAATGTTACGTGACGTGAGGAGAGATAATAAAGACAAATGAGGTGACTAGCACAGTTACCTATGGTCGGCGTCCCTTCAACTGCACGCGCGCTTATCCATGAATAGTAACGACAGGTTTACCATCCCGAGATAAAACGTTACAGCTGTTTTGCTTTAAAAGAGGTTCTGAATCAACTTAGACAATGAAACGTTAGTAATAACCGAATCATAATTTCTAAAAGATTTCAATCAGAACTTCTGATTTTAAAAAAAATTCACATTCATTTCAGAAGATACTCATACGTAAGAACTTCTCATCTTCTCATTCTGGGCATAAATCCATACTGATGTTCTTCAGAATGAACTTAAACCTATCTTCAGCCAGGGGTTTTGTAAAGATATCAGCCCATTGATGGTCTGTATCAACAAAGTTTAAAGATATAACACCCTTCTGAACATAGTCCCTTATGAAATGATGTTTAATCTCAATATGTTTAGCCTTTGAATGAAGAATAGGATTCTTAGATAAACATATAGCAGAAGTGTTATCACAGAATATAGGAATGTTACTCTCAAATATCTGATAATCTTCCAGCTGACTCTTCATCCAGAGTGTCATACCTCAAAATTTACCTCCCACACTTTTCTCATAACAAAAGCAAGGCTCAAATCTCAAAGCATGGCTCATTCACATAATCCAGATAATTCACAGTCAACTGATCCAAATTGAAAGGTCAATCATAATCAAGGCATGATCCAAACTTTAACCATTGGGCAAATATCAAGTATGGGGTGCATAACCATCATTTGATCAAGAATTGATCATGATTCCATTAATAGAAACTCAGAGATGAACAAAGATGAAAAGGTTCAAATTAGGGTTTCTTAGGAGAAAGTCAACCCAACTTTGACTGGGCATAACTTTCACATGGAACATCAGAAATTCCCCACTCAAAGCCTATTGTGAAGGAAATTGAATTCTCTACAACTTTGTGTCTCACAAGCCAAGGCTAAAAATGCTTCATTTAAGAGATACAAAGCAAAAGATTACAGGTCATTTTCAGGCATCCTTCAAAAGTAGTTTTTTCCCAAAGAGGATATGATCAAGATAAAAGTTCCAAATGAAAAATATATTCCAAAGTGGCTTGTAGAGGACCTCTTGAGGTTTCCAAAAAGTATTAGAGCTCCCTCATAGCTTAAAAATTGAGTGAGATATGCTTGATCAAAGTTAGGTGATTTTGAAGGACCAAATGTGAAGAAGGAGGGTTCAAATTAAGGAATTTTGCAAATGGGCCTATGGTTTTCTTATGCAAACTTGGTCCACAAGTTATTAACATGCCCAAAATAAGATGTCACGAAATTTAAACATATTATTTAGTTTTTTTAAACATTTATTTCATAAAAAATTGATTTTATGATTTAAATAAGTAAGAAAATTAAATATTTTGTTAGAAAATATATTTTGTTGATTTCCAATCAATGTTAATGACAAAATATATTATTAATTTCGTGGTAATTGGATGAAGGAGAAATAAAATCAAATCTTGACCAAAATAGTAGCTTATCATTCAAGAAAGAAAATCAAATTTCTCAACATGGCAAGATTGGATTCAAGGATTCTTTGGGCTCTTTTCTAAACCTAATTCGTTCCCCTATAAGTACTGAACCTAAAGCATGGGATTAGGGGAGGAAATCTGAAAGAAAGGCACACTTGCAAGAACAAAAAAAATCACCAAGGAGGTCGGATTCGGTTTTTGAGTTCTAAGAGGTTTCAACAAGAATTAACGGTTGCAAAAGCTTCATTGAAGGATTTGGAACGTGTCTGGATCGGTACACTACTACAACACCCCCAGAATTACCTCAATTTTGTCAAAGTAAGTCGTTTCAAAACTTGGTTCGATTAGCATCATGTAAGCATGTTTTTGTTGTTTTGATTGTGTATGTGGTTTTTCCTAAGTGTGGTGATTGATTCTGGATTGTTTGCATAAAGTTTATGTACCCCAATCGTATTTTGCCATTGTTGTCCGAACCAAGCTTTTAGGGTTTAAATTAGGGTTTTTTGCTAGAGTTAAAATTAGGTTAAATTGATTGTGTGGATGAGTTCGTATCGTCTATATGAGGCTTTTGGAGCAGGTGCGCCATATTTATATGGAGAAGGGAGCTATTCGCTATTTCTGTAGTTTGCAGTTGCTACGGAAAATTCGTAGCAAATTGGTAGTAAAAATATGCAGGTTCTTGCGTCTTCCTGGGGAAGACGAGTGCGTGTCCCATCCTGGTTGGGCAATTTCAAATCGCGCGCGCAGAATTCCATTTGGGGGGCAATTGTTTTATTTATTTTTTCGGAAGCATATACTAAACAGATGGTTTGTTTGGTTGAATTGGTTGTACAGTGCGCTTAGGAGTGGAGGGTCGTAGGTTCGAGCCCTCCCTCCGTCGTATACTTTTAAAACCTTGTTTCCATATAATCCCACGCGTCCACAGCCTTGCACTTGCACCATACACCTTCAGATCCTTGCCCTTGGCTCTCCACTCAACCTGATCTAACAATCCATAATCAGGTCCCCATATCATACACCCTCAATATAACCATACTGAATCATAACCTTGATAAAAACTTAATAATTTTAATTGTTTTATTTGTTTTAATTAAAGTATCTATTTTAATGTAATTAAATAATTGTATTATAATATTTTTTTTTTTTGTAAAATAAATACATGACAATTAAATTACAAAGAATTATAATTTGTTATTCGTGCCGATTAAATCGATTAATCGCTATGGTTAACAATATTTTTTTAATTAAAATGTTATTTAATTAAATAAAATATGATTTCTATTATTTGGTTAAATGGTTGCAACTATTTTATTAGTTGTGATGATTAACCGTTTTTTTCCCTCGATTTAATTTGTTATTCTTTTTAATCGAATCAATCGGTTATGAGGGGTAACAATGCATATAAAACTCCATAAAAATTATTAAAATA
Organism: Vicia villosa; assembly: GCF_029867415.1. NCBI lineage: Eukaryota > Viridiplantae > Streptophyta > Magnoliopsida > Fabales > Fabaceae > Vicia > Vicia villosa. The sequence goes on along the minus strand of NW_026704982.1, from coordinate 186,563 downwards.
TACCTCAGTTCATTATTAGTGATAATCGAATCAATCGATTAAAATTGGTAGTGATGCAAATTTCAAATCTTTTAACCATGGTGATCAAACCTATTGATCATTGCGGTTAATAGTGCCAAATCAGGGTTGTACGCCCCAAACCCTAAGAAATCATTCTAAAATCCATTCAAATTACAAAACAAAACAAACTGCGATAGGCTAACTAAAAAGCCTCTAAAAAACCATATCAAATCAAAATTCAAACTCTAAATGGCGTACAACCCTTCCCGAACTACGTAGACTCTGATCCTCCCTAAGGAGGTACGTAGGCACTTGGCAACAAGGCGAGTCCCCCTCTTCAAAATCTCAATCATGTCTTAAAATTCTGTTTGCCACATTTCTCCCTAATTTTCTGCCATGCAACCCTAATCTTTGATTGTTAGCCTTTAGGAAAGGGCTGAGGGTGCCTCATACCTTCCCTCAGCCTGATTATAATAACTTACCCTCAATCTCTTATCTGTGTAGGGTTTCCTATTCGCCCTTCAGAATAGGTGGCGACTCTCTAAGTATAATTTTTAGGCAGGTTGCTACAGCTGGCGACTCTGCTGGGGACAACACTTTTAGTGAATTATTATGCTCCTAAGGCTTGAGTGGGTTTAGGTTTATGGCTCGTGTTTATGGTTTAGGGTTTGTGGCGCATTTTAGGGTTTGGCAAACTTGCTATTTTTAGGGTTTGGGGGGAGGTTCATCTTTTAATAAATATTAATGTTTTTATTATTTATTTGTTTTTGTTTTTGTTTATTTGTTCTGCTTTGAAATGTTTAATTATTATATGCATTGCTGCTTTATATTATGTTAAACCCTAAGTGTGGGAGTTAACTTTGAGATCAATAGGGGAGTACGAATCTCCTACGAATCTCACTGATAACTCCACTCGGAGTGGGTTGAGTGTTCGGAAAGGTCCAAAACGAGGCTTGACTTTGTTGAGGGCTGGACTGGATACTTAGCTGATCTCTCCGAGAACCTACCCCAAAAATTCGAACCTCATGGATAAAATGAGTCGTTTTAAAATCCGAAGAGACAAAGAGTCTCGGAGGCTACGAATGACCCCATGAGACCTTCTAGAACCCCCCATAAAAGGTTGGCTCCCTAGAGCCCCCTACGTCGAACCTATGAACCTGGGTTTCTTAAAATATTGTGTTATATATGTTTGATTTGTTTTATATATATATATATATATATATATATATATATATATATATATATATATATATATATATATATATATATATATATATTTGTTTTGTTACTATGATTTCCTTTTTTTGTGTGTTTGCATGCATCATCTCTCATTTGCATCCTCATCATGTTTTATCCACAAAAAAAATAGTAAATAAAAAATATGATATAAATGTAAAAAAAAAAATATATTCTATTTGGTGAATGTGTAGGAAGGATGAGCACCAAGAAGACCATTGTTCACCTTTCCGTTTCCACTCCGGATATCAAGAAGCTGAAAATAATCAAGGAGAAATTACCATCAAGTGCCTTGGATAGGTTTGTAATCCGCTATGGGAATATTTTGGACTTGCTAAGGGTGAGAGTACAAGAAGAAGCAATTACTGCTTTGGTTCAATTTTATGACCCTCCGCTTAGGTGCTTCACTTTTCAAGACTTTCAGTTGGCTCCAACTTTGGAAGAGATGGATGCTACTTTGGGGTTCTCAAAAATTAAAAAAGAATTCTATACTGGTGCGGGTAAAGAAGTTGACTTTTCAGATTTGGCAAAAGCTTTGGGGTTATCTGCTACGGAATTGAAGACTAATTATAAAACTGATGGGGATGTGCATGGGATCAAAAGATCTTACTTAGAAAATCAAGCTTTAATGTATGCTCAAAAGAAACAATGGGACATTTGTGGACATTTATTAGCTCTTTTGATTTTTGGAGTTGTCTTATTGCCAAAAAATGTTGATTATGTTGATCCCGCTGCCATTCATGCTTTCACTTCCTTTAAGGTTTATGGAAAAGATCCTACTCCGACTATCCTCGCTAATATTTACTATGCTATCCATACAAAGTATGAAAAGAAGAGAGGAATGCTATTTTGTTGTGTCCACTGGCTATATTCTTGGTTGACTTCTCATCTCTACAAGTCTAGTTGCTTTATCAAAGAGCTTGCTAGGAACGAGTGGTCTCAAAAGCTAAGGGCTCTTAAAGCTGATTCTATCCTATGGTATGCAAAGAAATTAAAATCTGATAGGATCATTTACAAATGTGGAGATTTCGACAATGTGCCATTAATGGGGACTCTTGGTTGTATTAATTATAACCCCGTTTTAGCATTGCGTCAATTAGGACATTCTATGGATAGTGAACCTTCGGAGCAACAAATAGAAGAATTGATCTTGCATGATAATGGGAAGGGTGCACCAAGAACATTGAAAAGAGTGATTCAAGCTTGGAGTCAGGTTCAAAGAAAATATTTTGGGCCAAAGAATGCAATTGCAAAAGCACCTTACACCACATGGGTTCAAGAAAGAGTTGGAAAGATTTTGCTACCTTTTGTTGTGGATCCCGCATACAAGCCTGATTCTCCCGATCCTGTTCCTCTATCCATCGAAGAGATAGAAGGGATCAAGGCTGCCCTAGAGGCATCCCAAAAGGAAAAAGAGAAACTAGAACTTGATTTGCATCAACTTACCAACGAAAAAAGTCAACTACGCTTTGACCTCAAAGAGAAAAATCAAGAACTTCAAGCAATGAAGGAGGAGAATGATAGACAAAGGGGTAAGAGGAAACGTGCAACCGAAGGAGTTCTAAGTGCTAATTTTAATTTGGAAGCACATAATGAGAGGTTGGAACAAGCGGATAGGGAAATTGCAAGGTGGAGAAGGCGTTACGAAAAGGCTTCCCATGACAAAACAGAATCTGAGAAGAATCTGGAAGCTGTGATCTTTGAATTAACTGATAGGACTAAAGATCAAGAGGATGAAATAAGAGGTCTCAAATATGATCTTCAAGAAGCCCTCAATGCTGGACAACAAGAACATGCAAGAAGATTAACCACGGAGGAAGAACTTTTACAGCGCACTGGTGAGTATGAAAGGGCATTTCAAGCTATGGTGTCACTTAGGGAAGTATTCACAAGACAAAAAGAGGAATTTGAGGCAGCCTTGGAAGAAAAAGATTATTGGAAAAGACTTTATTCAATTATTTCTGCGGCGAATGAGCATGTGAGCATGGTTCCCAAGATGCTCGAAGAATATGAAAAATGTCGTGAGGATCATGCTAAGCTAGTCTTCTTGTGTAATGATCTAATCCTGGATATTCCAAAAAGTTTGGAAAGAGCAGAATCTTCTCCCATCATCCTTCCTGAAGTCGTCAAAGAGTTTATGGAGCTTTGTAGGAGCATGGTGGACAAGTTCAAAGAAGACATCCAAAGACGCTCTTAGTTTTATGTTATTTCCTTGTTGCTTCTATTCCAAGTACTTTTGATTCAAGTTATTTTAAGTATTTTTAATTTTCAGTTTCCTTTCTTTTTTGTAAACCAACAATGAAGTGGTGTTTCCTTTCAATTAATAAAGTGTGTTTATTTTCGCATTTACTTGTTGTTCCTATAATATTCACCAAATAAATATATGCAAAAAAAAAAAGAGAAAAAAAAAAGGAAGAAAAAAATAAAAAAAGAAAGAATGTATATTTACTATAATAATGTGGATAAAACATGAACATAGCATAAGCATAACATTCATATCATGCATGCCATATTTCATTACCAAAGCATTAAAGAAAAACTATCTTCATCTCCAGTCACACCATTGCAACTCAACCGCTAATTCAGACAAGATCTCAAAAGAAAAGGGCAATGGAACAATTGGAACAGAACCAGGCCGCCCTTCGTGAGGAAATGACCCAACTAAAGGGTACTGTTGAAGACCTCCAGGGAGGAATGGCCCAAGTGCTGAGCTTCATGAAAGAACTCAAAGATAAGCAAGATAAAGCTAAGGAAGTTCATGATCAGTATGAAGAGATACCTAAAGATGGCAACCCATTGCTAGGATATGTTAAGGGTCATGACCCTCACAAGGCATAAGCCCACTCCTCAAAAAGGACTATCACAACTCATGAAGAGGGAGAGGCTTCTCAAGAAGGATTTATCCCTACTATTCAGAAAGAAGGGGCGTCTCGCACCGTTCGCATTCCAGTCAACAATCCGCTTAGGGATGAGGACTACTTGGATTTACAGTATGGGGACACTAATGACACAGATCAAGTCCCTCAACCAAAGCTGACCTCCGTTGATTCTGGGGAGAATTCCAAGGAGAGTGGACAAATCAAGGCGCTGGAAGAAAGGATGAAAGCAATGGAAGGATATGATGTCTTCGATGTGGATACCTATGAAATGAGCTTAGTGCCGGATTTGACTATTCCTCACAAATTCAAGATACCCGACTTCGAAAAGTACAAGGGACTCTCTTGTCCGAGGAATCACTTGCGCATGTATGTGCGAAAAATGGCTGCTTATGCTCATGACCAAAAGCTGATGATGCATTTTTTCCAAGATAGCTTGAGTGGAGCATCGGTTGACTGGTATATGCAATTAGAGAAGTCTCACATCCGAAGCTGGACCGACCTTGCTAATACGTTCCTGAAACAATATAAATACAATTTGGACATGGCACCCGATCGGATGCAACTCCAAAATTTGTCACAAAAGAAAGAGGAATCATTCAAGGAGTATGCACAAAGATGGAGGGAAATGGCCTCCCGAGTCCAACCTCCCCTGTTGGAAAAAGAACTCGTAAAAATGTTTATGGCTACATTACAAGGGCCATACTACGATAAAATGGTAGGGAGTGTGTCTTCAGGGTTTTCAGATTTAGTGGTTATTGGTGAAAGGATAGAAGACGGAATTAAGAGCGGGAAAATACAAGGAGCATCATCTAACTCTTATCACTCAAAAAGGCCCACCTCAACCTTCGCTAAAAAGAAGGAAGGGGAGACCAACGCAGTAGTGCATCAAGAGCCTAGACCTCCTGTGTCCTACCCACCTCAACAAAGCAGGTTCCAAGGTCCTCCGAGGAAATTCGATCCTCTACCCACTTCCAAGAGTGAAATACTAAAATATTTGCTGAGTGAATCATTGGTAGAGCTTAGACCTATGCCACCCCTAATTCCAGGAAAGATTCCACCCAGATTCAACCCGAATGAGAGGTGTGAATTTCACGACAATTCTCCTGGACATACGTTGGAAAAATGTTGGGCCTTTAGGCACAAGGTTCAGGACTTGATAGAGTCAGGAGCAATTGCTTTTGACAAACCCAATGTGAAAACAAATCCAATGCCACACCATGAAGGCGCAGTCAATGCAATAGAAGTTGTCAATGAGCAAGAGTTGGTTCAACAACGGAACTCCCCCACAGATGCACTTAAGAGGTATCTTCTTATAAAGGGGTTTATCCTAGAACATAACGAAGCTTTCGAAGACACTTTGCAAAGACTCATGGATCAAGGATTGATCCAATTGGAGGAACACCCTGAAGAGGAATATGTGGCGATGGTGGAAAGAAACGAGCCTTTAATGATACCTGCACAAGGGGCAAGGAAACCATTGATTATCCCATGCTCTAGACCGCCAGTGATGATACCTGCGCAAGAACGTACCAAGATCATCCCAATCAGAGGACCATATCCTTTGGACAAGATGAAAGCGGTACCATGGGAATACGAGACCGATACTAATACTGCAGTATCAAGCATCGTTGGACCTGGAGGTATGACCCGTAGTGGGCGCATATTCAAAACTGCGCAAGTACAACCAATGTCTAGTGGAAACTTGACACAATCTGGAGAACAAGTTGTCACGAGACCAATTGACGAGGCTGAACCTAAGGATAAAGAAACTTCTAATAAAGATGCTGAGGAGTTTCTCGCTCTGATTAAGAAGAGTGATTATAGAGTGGTAGATCAGTTGCAACAGACACCGTCTAAAATATCGCTCTTATCATTATTGATACACTCCGAGAAGCATCGAGATGCCTTGATGAAGATCCTAAACGCTGCCCATGTAACTAAGGACATCACAGTCAATCAATTTGATGGGATGGTGGCCAATCTAACTGCTGGGGCATGCCTGGGTTTCAGTGACAATGAGTTACCCCTACAAGGAAAGTCACACAACAAAGCCTTGCATATCTCCATGCAATGTGGGAAGGCTCATCTGGCTAGAGTTTTGATCGACACAGGGTCATCTTTAAACGTGATGCCAAAAGCCACACTTGATAAGATAGCCTTAGAGGGACTCGTGGTTAGACCTAGTCGTCTGGTGGTTAAAGCTTTCGATGGATCACAGAGTCCGGTATTTGGAGAAGTAGACCTTCCTGTCATAATTGGTCCCCACACCTTCTGCATCAACTTCCAAGTGATGGAAATCGAGCCAGCTTATACCTGCCTACTAGGGCGTCCTTGGATCCATGCAGCTGGGGCAGTCACCTCCACCCTCCATCAGAAACTAAAGTTTGTGAATGGGAACTCCATAGTAACTATCAATGGAGAAGAGGATATATTTGTCAGCAATCTAAACTCATACAGATATATTGAGGCTGGAGACGAAGCATTGGGTACCGCATTTCAAGCTCTAGAAATTGCAACTGCTATCACACTACCAGTGGAGAAGATAAGAAGGGCGGTAACCTCATGGAAAGACCTACAAGACGCAGATACTAAAGGCTGGGGCAAGCTGCCAGAAGTTTTGGAGAAGAAGGATCGCCTGGGGTTAGGATACCAACCCACCAAGGTCACAAGCATTAAGAAAGAAGAACGACCATTTCCCCCAATAATGCAAACTTTTGTGACTGGCGGTTATGAGCATGTGGCTATGGTGTCCAATCAGGACTCTCAAGAAGGGACGTCCAATTTCATTCGAGAGATCAGGCCAGGAGAACAGCTTCAGAATTGGACAAGCCTGGAGATACCGGAGATAGTTTTCATTTCAAAGTAATTTGCTTTTGTGTGTTTTATTTCCCCTTTTTGATAAAGAAAAACAATAACGCTCATGCCTCGCCCGAAGCATAGAGCTAGTTTGTAAGGGCCCCATTTACTTTCAAGTTCGAAGTTTATTAATAAAATTGTCTTTGCATTTTGGTATTGAAAATATTGTCTTTTCTCGCATTTATTCCTTTCCCATTTCTGAAAATGACAAGTAAATTTCTTGCACAAACAAAGCACGTTCACATCTGCATACTAAAAGAAAACAAACATAAAACATGTGCAGATCACTTCCTGACACCACCGATAATAATACTGCTGAGACTCTATACAAACTCGAGGCTCTCGCTAATCAGGCTGAAGGAGGGGATGAGGAAGACGATGAACTTCCGGAAGAGTTGTCAAGGTTAGTGGATAAGGAATCCAAGAGCATGCTCCCTCCACAAGAGGCCATTGAAACCATAAACTTGGGAACAGATGAAGAACCCAAAAACATTAAGATTGGGGCAACGCTAGGTAAGGACGTAAAAGCAACGTTAATCAAGCTCCTCCACGAGTATGCAGAGATTTTTGCTTGGTCATACCGTGATATGCCGGGGTTGGATACAGACATCGTGGTACACAGGTTACCTCTCAAAGAAGGATGTGCGCCGGTCAGGCAAAAGCGCAGAAGGGTTCGACCAGATATGGATAGTAAGATTAGGGAAGAGGTGCTCAAACAGTTCGATGTCGGGTTTCTTGCTGTGGTTGACTACCCACCTTGGATTGCAAACATAGTGCCGGTTCCTAAAAAAGACGGGAAAGTGCGCATGTGTGTAGATTACAGGGATCTAAATAAAGCAAGTCCAAAAGATGATTTCCCACTTCCACATATAGATATCTTGGTGGATAATACAGCACAAGCTTCAGTGTTCTCTTTTATGGATGGTTTCTCCGGGTATAATCAGATTAAGATGGCTCCCGAGGATATGGAAAAGACTACCTTCATGACCTCTTGGGGCACTTTTTGCTACAAAGTAATGCCATTCGGGTTGAGAAATGCAGGGGCAACATATCAAAGAGCCATGGTCACATTATTCCATGATATGATCCATAAAGAGGTCGAAGTATATGTAGATGATATGATTGCCAAGTCTCGCACTGAAGAAGAACATATTACAAGTCTACATAAGCTGTTTGAACGTCTAAAGAAGTACAAGCTAAGGTTAAACCCGAACAAGTGTACGTTTGGTGTAAGATCGGGAAAGCTGTTGGGATTCATTGTAAGCCAACGAGGTATAGAGGTTGATCCCGATAAAGTAAAAGCCATACAAGCGATGCCCGTTCCAAAAACAGAAAAAGAGGTACGAGGTTTCCTGGGTCGATTGAATTACATCTCAAGGTTCATTTCACATCTAACAGCTACATGCGAGCCTATATTCAAATTACTCAGGAAAGATCAACCTATCAAGTGGAATGATGATTGTCAAGTAGCCTTCGAAACCATAAAGAACTACTTACAAGAACCACCTATACTCTTACCTCCTGTACCCGGAAGGCCACTAATCATGTACCTCACAGTACTCGAAAGGTCTATGGGGTGTGTACTGGGGCAACAAGATGAAACAGGCAGGAAAGAACACGCTATTTACTACCTCAGTAAGAAATTCACGGATTGCGAGTCTCGGTATTCACCATTGGAAAAGACATGTTGCGCCCTAGCATGGGCCTCCAAACGTCTAAGGCAATATATGCTGAACCACTCCACATGGCTGATATCGAGAATGGATCCTTTGAAATACGTGTTCGAAAAACAGGCTCTCACGGGTAGAATTGCAAGATGGCAAATGTTGTTGTCCGAATACGACATACAGTATGTAACTCAAAAAGCAATAAAAGGGAGTGTCTTGGCAGAACATCTTGCCCACCAACCACTCGAGGAATACCAATCTATGAAGTTCGACTTCCCAGACGAGGATATTATGCTAGTAAGAGACTATGAAATACCGGGACCCGATGAGGGACCCGAACCGGGTTTGGTATGGAAACTCATGTTCGACGGTGCTTCAAATGCACTAGGACATGGCATAGGGGCAGTATTGACATCTCCCGATGACCGACACTTACCCTTCACTGCAAGACTATGTTTCGACTGTACCAACAACATTGCAGAATACGAAGCATGCATATTGGGGTTAGAAGCTGCAATCGACCTAAGAATCAAACTCCTTGATGTATACGGAGACTCAGCATTGGTAATCCATCAGGTCAACAAAGAGTGGGACACTCGAGATGCAAAGCTAATCCCATACCGAGACCTTATACTGGAGTTGACAGCTGAATTTGATACTATCACCTTTACTCATATCCCGAGGGAAGAAAATCAAATAGCCGATGCACTAGCAACGCTTTCCTCTATGTTCAAAGTGACCTGGCCAAACCATGAACCACGAATAACCGTTAGGCACTTCGACGAACCTGCCTATTGTCTCACGATCGAGGAGCAGTCTGACAACAAACCATGGTACCACGACATTAAAGAGTACCTGGAAAAACAAGAATACCCGGAGAGTGCCTCAACAATTGATAAAAAGACACTGAGGAGACTTGCATCCAAGTTCTTCTTAAGCGGAAGCATCCTATACAAAAGGAACTATGATTCAGTGTTATTGAGGTGTGTAGATAAAAACGAGGCCAAGGAAATTATCAGGGAGGTACATGAAGGAACCTTCGGAACTCATGCAAACGGACATTCAATGGCTAGAAAGATACTGCGGGCAGGGTATTACTGGTTAACAATGGAGGCCGACTGTTTCCAATATGCAAGGACCTGTCACAAGTGCCAAATCTACGCTGACAAGGTGCACGTACCACCAAACCCGTTGAACGTTCTGAGTTCACCATGGCCATTTGCAATGTGGGGAATCGACATGATAGGGATGATAGAACCTAAAGCTTCGAACGGACACCGATTTATATTAGTCGCCATAGACTACTTTACCAAATGGGTCGAAGCTGCCTCTTACACCAACGTAACAAGACAAGTAGTCACTCGGTTCATCAAGCATAATATCATATGTCGGTATGGGGTTCCAAGCAGGATTATCACCGATAATGGGTCGAATCTAAACAATAACATGATGAGGGAGCTGTGCGAGGAGTTCAAGATTGAACACCACAATTCTTCACCATACAGGCCTAAAATGAACGGCGCTGTCGAAGCTGCAAATAAAAATATCAAAAAGATAATACAAAAGATGGTGAAAACATACAAGGATTGGCACGAGATGCTTCCCTTCGCCCTACACGGTTACAGAACCTCGGTGCGTACATCTACAGGGGCAACTCCCTTCTCCCTAGTCTACGGTATGGAAGCTGTCCTCCCAATCGAAGTGGAGATCCCGTCATTAAGAGTCATAGCTGACACAAAGTTAGAAGAATCGGAATGGGTAAAAACTCGTTTCGATCAGCTTAATCTCATTGAAGAAAAGCGACTGACAGCTTTGTGTCATGGACAACTCTATCAGAAGAGGATGAAAAAAGCGTTCGATAAGAAGGTCCGACCTCGAACCTACAAAGAAGGTGACATTGTCCTCAAGAAGATACTGTTACCTCGACTCGACGCCCGTGGAAAATGGACACCCAACTACGAAGGTCCATACATTGTAAAAACGGTGTTCTCGGGAGGGGCATTAGTCCTCACTACAATGGATGGGGATGAGCTACCGCACCCAATCAATTCAGATGCAGTCAAGAGGTACTATGCCTAGCAGGGATAAGGCTTCAAGCTACGAGCCCAAGACGATTCGTAAAGGATAGGAAATCGAGCAATCATCAACTTCCGAAGTCAAAGGATTACTGGGGCCCTCGATAGCAAAAAAAAGCAATAGCAGTATTAATGTCATTTCTATTTGTCATTTTTCTTTCTCTCATACCCTTTGTACATTCGCCAATTTAAGGCAATAATCAATAAAAGCTTTTCACTTTCATACTTATCTTTTCATCATTTCAATACCAAGTGCAAAGAATAATTTATTTCTCATAAACTTTAAACTTCGAATTTAAAACAGGAAACTTACAAATCATTAGACTGAAATAAAGGGGATAAAACCACGATACCTCCGGCAGCCAATATACGCCTGATGATCTGATAAACCCTAAAAAAAAAAACACCGCCACATTCCAACATACTAGCCCCGGGCGATCTGAGTCAAGACCCGTAAAGTTGCTCGAAAGATCTTAACCAAATTCCAATTGGTGACAAAAGATAGTACCCCATAGTCATCATACTTACATATTCACTTACATAAACACTCATACACATCGCATTTACATACAAAACATTCACATGACCTGCATTCGCATACAAACATTCATCATACAAATAACAAAATCATAAGCATACACATTTGCAAGATAACCTTTTATACACGTAACTCGCCCGCATCAAGACAAATAACCCTTTTGGGGTTAATCCAACTACGATAGTGAGTAGGTACGGTCAACTGCGACGACTTACTGAAAAGTAAGTGGACCTTACCATCTACGATAAGCTCACTCCAACTACGATAGTAAGCAGGTACGGCTAACTGCGACGACTTACTAGACTGACAGTAAGTGAGCCCTACCATCTACGATAAGCTTACTCCAACTACGATAGTGAGTAGGTACGGTCAACTGCGACGACTTACTAAAAAGTAAGTGGACCTTACCATCTACGATAAACTCACTCCAACTACGATAGTAAGCAGGTATGGCTAACTGCGACGACTTACTAGACTGACAGTAAGTGGGCCCTACCATCTACGATAAGCTTACACCAACTACGATAGTGAGTAGGTACGGTCAACTGCGACGACTTACTGAAAAGTAAGTGGACCTTACCATCTACGATAAGCTTACACCAACTACGATAGTGAGTAGGTATGGTCAACTGCGACGACTTACTGAAAAGTAAGTGGACCTTACCATCTACGATAAACTCACTCCAACTACGATAGTAAGTAGGTATGGCTAACTGCGACGACTTACTAGACTGACAGTAAGTGGGCCCTACCATCTACGATAAGCTTACTCCAACTACGATAGTGAGCAGGTACGGCTAACTGCGACGACTTACTAGACTGACAGTAAGTGGGCCCTACCATCTACGATAAGCTTACTCCAACTACGATAGTGAGCAGGTACGGCTAACTGCGACGACTTACTAGACTGACAGTAAGTGGGCCCTACCATCTACGACAAGCTTACACCAACTACGATAGTGAGTAGGTACGGTCAACTGCGACGACTTACTGAAAAGTAAGTGGACCTTACCATCTACGATAAACTCACTCCAACTACGATAGTAAGCAGGTATGGCTAACTGCGACGACTTACTAGAGCTATAGTAAGTGGGTCATACCATCTGCGGCAGACTTATTCCAACTACGATAGTGAATGGGTATACCAACCGCGACGACTTACTAGAATTATAGTAAGTGAGTTACCTATAAGCTGCAAATCCCTGCTAGCGCCATAAGCAAGGTAACTACTTTAACAAGGCATCCTTCTCCACTACCGGGTACAAGGCAAATTCAAGGGGTCTTCCATTATTTAATAACTCTTCGATCAAAAGACGTGAGAACTGCGTATTCTCACTCCATTCAATCAAAGGTAATTAAATAGGGGCAGCTGTCATACCCCAAAATTTACCTCCCACACTTTTCTCATAACAAAAGCAAGGCTCAAATCTCAAAGCATGGCTCATTCACATAATCCAGATAATTCACAGTCAACTGATCCAAATTGAAAGGTCAATCATAATCAAGGCATGATCCAAACTTTAACCATTGGGCAAATATCAAGTATGGGGTGCATAACCATCATTTGATCAAGAATTGATCATGATTCCATTAATAGAAACTCAGAGATGAACAAAGATGAAAAGGTTCAAATTAGGGTTTCTTAGGAGAAAGTCAACCCAACTTTGACTGGGCATAACTTTCACATGGAACATCAGAAATTCCCCACTCAAAGCCTATTGTGAAGGAAATTGAATTCTCTACAACTTTGTGTCTCACAAGCCAAGGCTAAAAATGCTTCATTTAAGAGATACAAAGCAAAAGATTACAGGTCATTTTCAGGCATCCTTCAAAAGTAGTTTTTTCCCAAAGAGGATATGATCAAGATAAAAGTTCCAAATGAAAAATATATTCCAAAGTGGCTTGTAGAGGACCTCTTGAGGTTTCCAAAAAGTATTAGAGCTCCCTCATAGCTTAAAAATTGAGTGAGATATGCTTGATCAAAGTTAGGTGATTTTGAAGGACCAAATGTGAAGAAGGAGGGTTCAAATTAAGGAATTTTGCAAATGGGCCTATGGTTTTCTTATGCAAACTTGGTCCACAAGTTATTAACATGCCCAAAATAAGATGTCACGAAATTTAAACATATTATTTAGTTTTTTTAAACATTTATTTCATAAAAAATTGATTTTATGATTTAAATAAGTAAGAAAATTAAATATTTTGTTAGAAAATATATTTTGTTGATTTCCAATCAATGTTAATGACAAAATATATTATTAATTTCGTGGTAATTGGATGAAGGAGAAATAAAATCAAATCTTGACCAAAATAGTAGCTTATCATTCAAGAAAGAAAATCAAATTTCTCAACATGGCAAGATTGGATTCAAGGATTCTTTGGGCTCTTTTCTAAACCTAATTCGTTCCCCTATAAGTACTGAACCTAAAGCATGGGATTAGGGGAGGAAATCTGAAAGAAAGGCACACTTGCAAGAACAAAAAAAATCACCAAGGAGGTCGGATTCGGTTTTTGAGTTCTAAGAGGTTTCAACAAGAATTAACGGTTGCAAAAGCTTCATTGAAGGATTTGGAACGTGTCTGGATCGGTACACTACTACAACACCCCCAGAATTACCTCAATTTTGTCAAAGTAAGTCGTTTCAAAACTTGGTTCGATTAGCATCATGTAAGCATGTTTTTGTTGTTTTGATTGTGTATGTGGTTTTTCCTAAGTGTGGTGATTGATTCTGGATTGTTTGCATAAAGTTTATGTACCCCAATCGTATTTTGCCATTGTTGTCCGAACCAAGCTTTTAGGGTTTTGTCATACCCCAAAATTTGCCCTCATATATTTACAAACGCCATTTTATTTCGAATAAATGAATTGGCACAGTTGGTAAGGATTTGAGCGTGAATGGTACAATAGCGCGAGGTCCCGTGTTCGAGTCCCACTACTAACAATTTTTTATTTTATTTGTTACTAATTTAATTTTCGTTTTAAATTACTTTTTCTAAAAATCACAAAAAATTGTTTTTTATTTGCAATTAATTTTCATAGTTTTTTACTTTTTCCATAAAAAATAGAAAGATTTTAAATTCTACACTTTTTTTACATTTTAGGTTAGTTTTTTTTAATTGATTAAATATAATCATAAGAACTCAATTAAAACAATTCATTTTATTTGGGCTTTTGGTTATTTTTAATTAATTTTGGTCCATTAAATTTAACCTAATTTTGTATATTATAAATAGGAACAAAACCCTGATTTCAGAGGGGATCGATTCACGTACATACACTCTTACAGCTTTTTTAACCCTTATATTCTCTCCCTCACGTACACACGGAAAAACAAGTGAAGAGGAATATTGAAGTCGCACAAGCAAATGGCAACCACAACTGACGCAGAGCCGCGAGTCCGACAGCCGACGAACTATCGCTATGTCAATCTCCGTCCACAGCAGCCGCCATCCCACTCGATCAAGACCGCAAAACACCAATCAATTGAACAAATCCTAACCTATTTTTCTGGAACAATTAACCCTTATTTTTCTTCCTCCTACGCACCGGAGCCAACCCTATTTTCTACCACTTTTCAATACACTAACAACATCACAGACTCATAAACCCACTCTAAAATTCCTCGTCATCAGCAAACTATCTCATAAACCATCCACCAAAAATTCACAGCATTAACAAATTCCAAAACGAATTGGTCACAATAACTTGCAACAACACCGTTAAATCACAACTTCCTCCAAATCGGACCCATCCGACGGCGCCGAGTCCTGTCATCATCACTTAAACATAGGGTAACATAACAATAAAAATCTGTGTAATTTTCTTTTAACAGGTAAGAAAGTGAAACGATGAAGCCGGAGGTGGATTCAATACAAAAGAGGAAGATGAAGCTGAAGTAAAGTAGATCCGATTTCAACAGGTTCGGCCACCACGATGCCGTCGTCGGTGTTCAGACCAAGACAACGCACCACCACGTAGCTCATCAGCTTTCGGCCGCGTCGGTGCCAAACTCACACAGCCACCGCAAGCCTTGCCACCACCGCATCTACGTCGCCTCCCGACGTCATCTCCGATCGAGAAAAACAGGGTGTTGTAATTCTTAGAATGGAGAAAGAAGAGCTCGTGAAGAGAGAACAAACTTGTTTCCCTTTCTAAATCTCATCCCAATTTCTACTATATTGCTTTTTTTTAATTTGTTATTATTAATAAATGGGTGGCCACGTGTCAATTTAAGATTGGCTATTTTATTATTAGAAGAAGTCAAAACTCTCACGCTACACTTTAGGAGATGAAGGCTACCTGTAAGTTTTCTTTCATTTTGTTTTTTTAATAATTATAGTATTAGTTTCTTTTTTTTGTCAATTTAATTACCGTTGTTTAATTTTAGGATATTCTTTTAATGAGTTGTTCGAATTATAAAAAGAAAATACAAAAACATTATAGTTAGATTTTTTTTCTACATTAAAAAACACTAAAAAATTGTTAGTAATTAGGTTTTATTTTTTATATAAAAAGGTACTAAAAATATTTTATTTTAATTTTAATTCTCTCTTTAGAATTTAATTTTTTCTCAGATATTTTTTCGTTATTTTCTTGATCAATTGTTAATATTTTTATTATTTTTCATGCATTATTTTTTCTATATCCGTACTAACCATTTTCTTGTTTTTTGCGAGGTACTACCATCGTAAGCATTAAATTGTTTTGCAGACATTCATAGCTTGTGCATGCTTCAGAGTTCCTCCGACTGTCAACCATGTCAGATCAAATCAAAATACAAAAGCTAAGTACCCTTTTATTTATCTATTCTTAATTTCTTTATCTCTTATTTTTATTAGGGTTAACCCCAATTGACCACCGAACCGATAATGCACTCACTCTTCTGTTTATTCTTTCTTTTCCAATTTTCAGGATTTGGCAAATGCCAAAGCTACGAGTATTGGTAACCCTAAACCCTATTCACAAATTATTACTTGTGTTAAACCGTTTGCCTTTTATTTTTATATCCCGCTGGTTTCAATTCCCCTCTCCTCCGCTGGTTACAATTTCCCTTCCCCATTATTATTGTTATATTATTGTGTGGTTAGTAATTATAGGGAGTGCAACTTATTAATTGAATTAGCATCACGTAATTTTATAAGATAACATAACTGAACATAATCACGTGATTGGTGCACACACGCACGCTTTTGGGGTAACCTCTCTGTTGCCTTGTTGCCTGTTGCCTTGTTGCCTGTTGCCTTGTGTTTTTGCAGAATAAGCCATGTCCCTCGAATTCGAGGATACCTCAGTTGTGTTGCCTCGATAAAAAGGTCATGACCCTAATGATGCTGCCTTCGATACACAAATGACCTCGACCCTCGGATGTTGCCTACGGAAAAGGCTGAGGTATCTTCTGGCTGCCTACGAAAAGGCTTATTCTGATCCTTGCCTTAGACTACCTGCCCTTCTATGGCATGGGACAGTCTTATGGCAAAGGATATTTCGATGACCCTTAAACCTCCAAATGAAAGGCTTCCTGCCCTCTTATGGCAAGGATAGACCCTTTCGCTCTGAAAGGCTGAAAGAACAGATTTCTCAAATATAAGGTAAATTGCTCTTAAATTGCTTTGCCTTGCTCTAAATATTTTCAAATATTCTTTCTCAAAATTCTTCAATATGGCTACGCTCATTTACGAGCTAAAGTCCATATCTTCTTCTTCTACCTTTCTGAAACAAAAAGAGCAAAGCAAGTTAAGAGCCCATGGATAACCATGGATGCAAAGGGTGCCTTACACCTTCCCTTTGCATAATTACCCCCCGAACCCTATTTTATTTAAAAGGTTTTTCCTGTTCTTTTAGCCTTTCTAATTAATTTGGATAAAATAAAAGTCGGTGGCGACTCTTGCTAACCGCGACATTTCGATCGATAAAAAGTCAGTTCACCGTATTACAGAACTGGCGACTCTGCTGGGGATATAATTCGATAAAAGAGGGGTTACCTTAAAAGTTTAGGAATCACTTAATTGTTTTCTATTGTTTGCTTTGCTTGCTTTATTTTTCAGGGCTGTTTTGGGAAAATTGAAGGACGAATCCTATTCCCGGATTCAAGAACACCTAAGATTAGGAGTGGCATAGTCATGGAGACCCCCCTTGTGCATGCTTGGGGTTGGTCAAAATGAAGTTCACACTTGAGTTAGGCCTCCACTGGTTATTGTGTACCTCTTTTGCATGAGAGAGGTTTATGCATGTATCTTTGGGTGCGTCGGAGCTCAAGGACCTTTAGTAACCCTTAACCCATCTTAACTTTTAGGAACGTAGTGGGGGGGCTATTCTTGGTGCATGCCAAGTTATGGTCGCTACCCGATACTACAGCTCAGATAGGTTTCTTCCTAAAGTATCATTGCGTGGTATGCATGTACCATGTTCGAGGGTGCTTTAGAGGGGGCTGACAATTCTGAGTCACTTGGTAGAACCCGTTGCTGAAATCTCCTTATCCATAGAAATACCCTTGGGAAGGACACCTGATCAGACTCCATGCAAGCCTTAAGCCAAAAAATTGTGTGACTTGTGTGACTTGTTTGTGTTTGCTACTAACCTTCGTTTCCTCGCAGGTTTTATTGAAAGGACTTGTTTGTCCTTAATATCTCACACTATGCCTATGAGCTGCATTCGCATAACATCATGACATCATGACATCATAAGCATAACATGATTCAACTAACCCTTTCAAGGATCTTAGGAATTTAAGGCGCACAGTTTCAGGTGCCTTTGTCTAAGATTGAATTCCTATCAAGGGGCAAGAGGATTTATTTTCCTCTGGCCACATACCTTCCAATTCAGAGACTCGATACCTATCAAGGGGCAAGAGGATTTATTTTCCTCTGGTCACATACCTTCCAATTCAGATACTCGGTACCTATCAAGGGGCAAGAGGGTTTATTTTCCTCTACCCATGTACCTTCAAATTCAAAAATATCCCGAATCAGAGGCGATGACCCACTCGATATGGTGAGCTTGATTATCAAAGAAGGATGTTTAAAGACAAAATTCAGAATTCTTCAGACAAAGACGCGACCAAATCATTTTCTAATGTTGCTAACTAAATTCCTAAAGATCCTTGAAAAGATTGCATTTGCATTCATAACATCACATAGAACTAACTTTTCCTTTCAGGTCGACCAACTGGTCAGACAGATACCATCAACAAATCAATCTCTATCAGATGAACATTCTGGAAGCTTGGCCCCCAGACTTCTGAAACATTCCAATCAGATATACATTCCGGAAGCTCGAACCCCGGACATTCTGAAAGTTCCAATCAGATGAACATTCTGGAAGCTTGACCCCCAGACTTCTGAAACATTCCAATCAGATATACATTCCAAAAGCTCGAACCCCGGACATTCTGAAGCATTCTTATCAGATACACATTCCGGAAGCTCGAACCTCGGATACTCTGAATCTCTACACCAGTTCCACAACAACGACACAAGCCAGATGCACCTAAGCGTCAATTCACCAAAATCAATATATCGTCGGATCAAGCATTATAACATCTATTGAAGATCGGATTGATTACTCTGAGGGATGCTCCTAAGAATTCTAACACCTACTATAAACCCAATGCGAAGTGCGCGTACCATTCCAACAGTCTTGGACATTACACAAACAATTGCTGGACATTAAAGAATAAGATTCAAGATCTGATCAATGACAGAGAAATCAAATCCAACCCTCCTGAAACCCCTGTGGTGATCCCCGCTCCTATGCCTACTCATGGCAAGACTAATTAACGTCTAGACGGACAAACTTTTGGATCATTAGATATACTTTCGTTTGCAAGTCTCCTTTTTGTTTGTTTAAACATTTGACTCATGATAGACATTATCTGTTTTAGTAATCATCATCAGTGCATTGCATATATTTGTCTTGAAAAAATTATTTCGCTATCACTCATTTTAATTGCATCTCTACTTTGCATATGTTTTACGATACTCAACTCCTGCTAAAGCTGTAAGCCTTTTGAGGGAGGATGACGAAAACGATACCGCAACCTCATACAATATGCTTTTGAACAGACTATGCTGACGATGTACAGGCATTGTTTCAATTCCTAAATAGTGGAGATATAAGGATGTTAATCCCTCGTCAACCCCTTTGAGCCTAAGAAGTAGAAGTGTCTTTCTTGTACTAATCAAAACCCTTGATCATAACCTGGGGCAGGGTAGTTCTTAGTTAATTTGGCTGTGCATTCTATTTCAAGAGAAATATTCAATTCCCTTCAACAAAGGTTTCAATCACAAGCGTTCATCCGCACACATCAAAGAAGTGTTGGAGATGTCAATCAAAAGATAATGATGGTTCATCAATCATTAAGTAAGGCAGTCAATATCTTTCAAAAAAAAAAATGAAAAAACATATATACAAAGAAAAGCCTGCTAAGTCAAAATCAAAAGATGACTTAGGCAAAAAAAAATCAAGGCATCCCGCTGACTGTAAGCTCAAAATAAACAGTTCAGGCAAAAGTTAGGGATATCAAAAAAATGAAAAAGCCAATAAATTCATGAACAACACAATGTTGTGACTACCAAAGGAAGAAGCGACTGCCATCTCAAAAGCTTTCCTTGCTTGTGAACCATCATCATTATCAAAGGTGCAAGTCCAAAAGTCTCTTGGAACCTGAATGCATAAGTTGAATTAGCTGAGCATAGGATCGAAGATCATCACGAAGAGGGGTGGGCACAATCAATTTTTGAGCCTTTATCCTTCGTTTCTTAAACCGTGAACCAAGCCACGTTACAACCCTTAAAAGTCCTAACTGAAGCATGGTTAGTTCGAAAGCATACTGTCACAAAAAAGGTATCCTAACTCCTTAAGGTTTACCACAAATGCTGAGTTGATATTTCGTTTTTACGAGCATCATGTTTTTACAAACATCAAGTTGTTACAAATATCATGTCTTTACAAATATCACGCTTCCACATCTCCTGTTTTAATGTTTTTTCAAAAACTCAAGACAAACGTAGGCATTGCATCTCATGAATTCATTATTAAACATATTCTGCTACATAATTTCAAATGTTAGCATCAGAAAGAACTTGCACAGGGTACGACTAATGACTAGAAAGTTATCCCGATAGGCAACGTTTCCTACATATACAAGGGGCATGACACGCTTCTCCTAATCAATCTGGGGCAATCAAGTCAAGATTCGAAGAATCTCTCAAAAGCCAAACAGTCAGGGGCATCATCCTAAGTTTACGATTACTAGGGGCATGTCGCCTACAATATACACTTCATAAAATCCTCGCGAGGTGAATTTTTCCAAAGTTCCTGCTAACTGGGGCAAATCTATACAAGTCCCGTTTGACATTTTAAGTGACGTGTCCTAAATCAAGTAGTAGTTACTATAATACTGGGGGCAACTTTCACCCATGTCTCCCCACAAAGCCGGGTTCACAAGATCATATCCCCACAGAGTAATCATTAAGAAGATATCTTCAAACGCTCCCGATAAAGACATGGCTGCCCAACAGAGTTTACATCCTCAACACTGTCGCTCTCCTCCAACATGAGTTATCAATATCTTTATCACCAATCAGGGAACATCAAGTCACTGATCATCTCCAAGCAGAAATCATAAATTCCCAGCTGGGCATCTTCAAGACAAGATCATACAGTACAATTACAAGGACATAAAGATCTACTTTCTTAATCAAAGACAACATAAATCATATTCACATATCATATGTCATAAACATATTCATACACTGCATACATTACCTCATAATGAACTCATACATAACATGCAAAAACTCTCATTTATTTTGAGGGATTCATTACATAACCCATGCATCATGACATTGCATAAAGATTAACCTTACCTTTTTCAGAATACAGGTACCGACAAATGAACGAAATCTCCAACTTTCCAAGATCTAATTCAGCTACTACGAATGGTACTGACACGATCAACGCTCAAAGATCTAATTCATTTACCACGAACGGTAATGACACGATCACTTTCAAAGTCTAATTCAGCTACTACGAACGGTACTGACACGACAAAAGATCTAATTCGGTTACTACGAACGGTACTGACACGGTCAACTCTCAGAGATCTAATTCTATCATCACGAACGGTGTAGACACGATCACTGACCTTCTCAGTCTAATTCAGCTACTACGAACGGTACTGACACGACAAAAGATCTAATTCATTTACCACGAACGGTAATGACACGATCACTTTCAAAGTCTAATTCAGCTACTACGAACGGTGCTGACACGACAAGAGAGTCTAATTCTATCATCACGAACGATGTAGACACGATTATCTCTCCAAAAGATCTAATTCATTTACTACGAACGGTAATGACACGATCAACGCGCAAACGACATTTCTCAAACTTCAACTACCGGATGGCATCTTTAAAGCCTATCTCCGACAAAAGTCCCTACTTCAACTAGGGCAAATTTCTTGGTATTCTAGTGTTCAATCACCTTCTACCTTCAGATACCGACTGGCATACTAACCATTCTACATCTTCAGGTTTAAGATAATTGAACAGGGGCAGCTGTCATACCCCAAAATTTGCCCTCATATATTTACAAACGCCATTTTATTTCGAATAAATGAATTGGCACAGTTGGTAAGGATTTGAGCGTGAATGGTACAATAGCGCGAGGTCCCGTGTTCGAGTCCCACTACTAACAATTTTTTATTTTATTTGTTACTAATTTAATTTTCGTTTTAAATTACTTTTTCTAAAAATCACAAAAAATTGTTTTTTATTTGCAATTAATTTTCATAGTTTTTTACTTTTTCCATAAAAAATAGAAAGATTTTAAATTCTACACTTTTTTTACATTTTAGGTTAGTTTTTTTTAATTGATTAAATATAATCATAAGAACTCAATTAAAACAATTCATTTTATTTGGGCTTTTGGTTATTTTTAATTAATTTTGGTCCATTAAATTTAACCTAATTTTGTATATTATAAATAGGAACAAAACCCTGATTTCAGAGGGGATCGATTCACGTACATACACTCTTACAGCTTTTTTAACCCTTATATTCTCTCCCTCACGTACACACGGAAAAACAAGTGAAGAGGAATATTGAAGTCGCACAAGCAAATGGCAACCACAACTGACGCAGAGCCGCGAGTCCGACAGCCGACGAACTATCGCTATGTCAATCTCCGTCCACAGCAGCCGCCATCCCACTCGATCAAGACCGCAAAACACCAATCAATTGAACAAATCCTAACCTATTTTTCTGGAACAATTAACCCTTATTTTTCTTCCTCCTACGCACCGGAGCCAACCCTATTTTCTACCACTTTTCAATACACTAACAACATCACAGACTCATAAACCCACTCTAAAATTCCTCGTCATCAGCAAACTATCTCATAAACCATCCACCAAAAATTCACAGCATTAACAAATTCCAAAACGAATTGGTCACAATAACTTGCAACAACACCGTTAAATCACAACTTCCTCCAAATCGGACCCATCCGACGGCGCCGAGTCCTGTCATCATCACTTAAACATAGGGTAACATAACAATAAAAATCTGTGTAATTTTCTTTTAACAGGTAAGAAAGTGAAACGATGAAGCCGGAGGTGGATTCAATACAAAAGAGGAAGATGAAGCTGAAGTAAAGTAGATCCGATTTCAACAGGTTCGGCCACCACGATGCCGTCGTCGGTGTTCAGACCAAGACAACGCACCACCACGTAGCTCATCAGCTTTCGGCCGCGTCGGTGCCAAACTCACACAGCCACCGCAAGCCTTGCCACCACCGCATCTACGTCGCCTCCCGACGTCATCTCCGATCGAGAAAAACAGGGTGTTGTAATTCTTAGAATGGAGAAAGAAGAGCTCGTGAAGAGAGAACAAACTTGTTTCCCTTTCTAAATCTCATCCCAATTTCTACTATATTGCTTTTTTTTAATTTGTTATTATTAATAAATGGGTGGCCACGTGTCAATTTAAGATTGGCTATTTTATTATTAGAAGAAGTCAAAACTCTCACGCTACACTTTAGGAGATGAAGGCTACCTGTAAGTTTTCTTTCATTTTGTTTTTTTAATAATTATAGTATTAGTTTCTTTTTTTTGTCAATTTAATTACCGTTGTTTAATTTTAGGATATTCTTTTAATGAGTTGTTCGAATTATAAAAAGAAAATACAAAAACATTATAGTTAGATTTTTTTTCTACATTAAAAAACACTAAAAAATTGTTAGTAATTAGGTTTTATTTTTTATATAAAAAGGTACTAAAAATATTTTATTTTAATTTTAATTCTCTCTTTAGAATTTAATTTTTTCTCAGATATTTTTTCGTTATTTTCTTGATCAATTGTTAATATTTTTATTATTTTTCATGCATTATTTTTTCTATATCCGTACTAACCATTTTCTTGTTTTTTGCGAGGTACTACCATCGTAAGCATTAAATTGTTTTGCAGACATTCATAGCTTGTGCATGCTTCAGAGTTCCTCCGACTGTCAACCATGTCAGATCAAATCAAAATACAAAAGCTAAGTACCCTTTTATTTATCTATTCTTAATTTCTTTATCTCTTATTTTTATTAGGGTTAACCCCAATTGACCACCGAACCGATAATGCACTCACTCTTCTGTTTATTCTTTCTTTTCCAATTTTCAGGATTTGGCAAATGCCAAAGCTACGAGTATTGGTAACCCTAAACCCTATTCACAAATTATTACTTGTGTTAAACCGTTTGCCTTTTATTTTTATATCCCGCTGGTTTCAATTCCCCTCTCCTCCGCTGGTTACAATTTCCCTTCCCCATTATTATTGTTATATTATTGTGTGGTTAGTAATTATAGGGAGTGCAACTTATTAATTGAATTAGCATCACGTAATTTTATAAGATAACATAACTGAACATAATCACGTGATTGGTGCACACACGCACGCTTTTGGGGTAACCTCTCTGTTGCCTTGTTGCCTGTTGCCTTGTTGCCTGTTGCCTTGTGTTTTTGCAGAATAAGCCATGTCCCTCGAATTCGAGGATACCTCAGTTGTGTTGCCTCGATAAAAAGGTCATGACCCTAATGATGCTGCCTTCGATACACAAATGACCTCGACCCTCGGATGTTGCCTACGGAAAAGGCTGAGGTATCTTCTGGCTGCCTACGAAAAGGCTTATTCTGATCCTTGCCTTAGACTACCTGCCCTTCTATGGCATGGGACAGTCTTATGGCAAAGGATATTTCGATGACCCTTAAACCTCCAAATGAAAGGCTTCCTGCCCTCTTATGGCAAGGATAGACCCTTTCGCTCTGAAAGGCTGAAAGAACAGATTTCTCAAATATAAGGTAAATTGCTCTTAAATTGCTTTGCCTTGCTCTAAATATTTTCAAATATTCTTTCTCAAAATTCTTCAATATGGCTACGCTCATTTACGAGCTAAAGTCCATATCTTCTTCTTCTACCTTTCTGAAACAAAAAGAGCAAAGCAAGTTAAGAGCCCATGGATAACCATGGATGCAAAGGGTGCCTTACACCTTCCCTTTGCATAATTACCCCCCGAACCCTATTTTATTTAAAAGGTTTTTCCTGTTCTTTTAGCCTTTCTAATTAATTTGGATAAAATAAAAGTCGGTGGCGACTCTTGCTAACCGCGACATTTCGATCGATAAAAAGTCAGTTCACCGTATTACAGGTTTAAATTAGGGTTTTTTGCTAGAGTTAAAATTAGGTTAAATTGATTGTGTGGATGAGTTCGTATCGTCTATATGAGGCTTTTGGAGCAGGTGCGCCATATTTATATGGAGAAGGGAGCTATTCGCTATTTCTGTAGTTTGCAGTTGCTACGGAAAATTCGTAGCAAATTGGTAGTAAAAATATGCAGGTTCTTGCGTCTTCCTGGGGAAGACGAGTGCGTGTCCCATCCTGGTTGGGCAATTTCAAATCGCGCGCGCAGAATTCCATTTGGGGGGCAATTGTTTTATTTATTTTTTCGGAAGCATATACTAAACAGATGGTTTGTTTGGTTGAATTGGTTGTACAGTGCGCTTAGGAGTGGAGGGTCGTAGGTTCGAGCCCTCCCTCCGTCGTATACTTTTAAAACCTTGTTTCCATATAATCCCATGCGTCCACAGCCTTGCACTTGCACCATACACCTTCAGATCCTTGCCCTTGGCTCTCCACTCAACCTGATCTAACAATCCATAATCAGGTCCCCATATCATACACCCTCAATATAACCATACTGAATCATAACCTTGATAAAAACTTAATAATTTTAATTGTTTTATTTGTTTTAATTAAAGTATCTATTTTAATGTAATTAAATAATTGTATTATAATATTTTTTTTTTTTGTAAAATAAATACATGACAATTAAATTACAAAGAATTATAATTTGTTATTCGTGCCGATTAAATCGATTAATCGCTATGGTTAACAATATTTTTTTAATTAAAATGTTATTTAATTAAATAAAATATGATTTCTATTATTTGGTTAAATGGTTGCAACTATTTTATTAGTTGTGATGATTAACCGTTTTTTTCCCTCGATTTAATTTGTTATTCTTTTTAATCGAATCAATCGGTTATGAGGGGTAACAATGCATATAAAACTCCATAAAAATTATTAAAATATACCTCAGTTCATTATTAGTGATAATCGAATCAATCGATTAAAATTGGTAGTGATGCAAATTTCAAATCTTTTAACCATGGTGATCAAACCTATTGATCATTGCGGTTAATAGTGCCAAATCAGGGTTGTACGCCCCAAACCCTAAGAAATCATTCTAAAATCCATTCAAATTACAAAACAAAACAAACTGCGATAGGCTAACTAAAAAGCCTCTAAAAAACCATATCAAATCAAAATTCAAACTCTAAATGGCGTACAACCCTTCCCGAACTACGTAGACTCTGATCCTCCCTAAGGAGGTACGTAGGCACTTGGCAACAAGGCGAGTCCCCCTCTTCAAAATCTCAATCATGTCTTAAAATTCTGTTTGCCACATTTCTCCCTAATTTTCTGCCATGCAACCCTAATCTTTGATTGTTAGCCTTTAGGAAAGGGCTGAGGGTGCCTCATACCTTCCCTCAGCCTGATTATAATAACTTACCCTCAATCTCTTATCTGTGTAGGGTTTCCTATTCGCCCTTCAGAATAGGTGGCGACTCTCTAAGTATAATTTTTAGGCAGGTTGCTACACAGAGCATCTGTGTACTACAACCAGCAGCAGCGACATATTCTGCTTCTGTTGTTGATAGAGCAATAGTTGCTTGCTTCTTGCTATACCAAGAGATCAAATGACTTCCAAGAAATTGGCAACTTCCTGAAGTACTTTTTCTTTCAATTCTGTCTCCAGCATAATCAGCATCGCAGAATCCTACTAAGTTGTATTCTTTAGATTTTCTGTAAACTAAGCCAACATTAGTAGTACCTTTCAGATACCTTAGAATTCTCTTAACAACAGTTAAATGAGATTCTCTAGGATCTGATTGGAATCTAGCACACAAACAAACACTGAACAAAATGTCAGGTCTAGAAGCAGTCAAATATAGAAGAGATCCAATCATACCTCTGTATAACTTCTGATCTACCTTCTTACTTACCTCATCCTTACCTAGGATGCATGTTGGATGCATAGGAGTTTTGGCTTCTTTGCAGTCTAGAAGATTAAACTTCTTCAGAAGTTCCTTCACATACTTGGTTTGGTGAACATACGTTCCTTCTGATGTTTGATTTATTTGTATTCCAAGGAAATACTTGAGTTCTCCCATCATGCTCATTTCAAACTCAGCCTGCATAGACTCAGCAAACTCCTTTCCAAGTGTAGCATTAGATGTTCCAAAAATAATATCATCTACATATATTTGACAAATTAAAATATCCCTTTTAAAGGTTTTACAAAAGAGAGTAGTGTCCACTTTTCCTCTAGTGAAACCATTATCCAGAAGGAAAGAACTTAAGCGTTCATACCAAGCTCTGGGAGCCTGTTTCAATCCATACAATGATTTCTTTAATTTAAAAACATGATTAGGAGACATAGAGTCTTCAAAACCAGGAGGTTGATGGACATAAACTTCTTCATCTATATAACCATTTAAGAAGGCACTCTTAACATCCATTTGATAGAGAGTGATGTTATGTTGAGTGGCAAATGAAATTAATAGACGAATAGATTCTAACCTGGCCACTGGTGCAAAGGTTTCTGTATAGTCAATCCCTTCTTGCTGACTATAACCCTGAGCCACCAGTCTGGCTTTGTTCCTTACCACTTCACCTTTCTCACTGAGCTTGTTTCTGAAGACCCATTTTGTACCGATTATATTGAATCCATCTGGTCTAGGAACAAGATCCCAAACATCATTCCTTGTAAACTGATTTAGTTCTTCTTGCATAGCAATTATCCAGTCTGGATCTTCTAGAGCATGATCAACAGAAGTTGGCTCGATCAAAGATACAAGACCTAATTGACAGTCTGCATTGTTCTTAAGGAATGCTCTTGTTCTGATTGGATCATCCTTCTTTCCAAGAATGACATCTTCTGAATGACCAGAGATGAGTCTGGATGATCTTCTGACAGATGGTTCTTCAGAAATGCTTAGATTCTCCAGAGAAGCTGATACTTGATCTTCAGATTCTTTGCTTCTGAGAAGCTCTGCTTCTGATGCGTTGCTTCTTGGCTCAGCAACTTCTGATATACCAATATCCCAATCTGCAAAATTATCAAACTGCTTTGGTTTTTCAGAACCAAGCTTATCATCAAACCTGATATTGATTGATTCTTCTACAATCAATGTTTCAGTATTGTATACTCTGTAGCCTTTTGAGCGTTCAGAATATCCAAGAAGGAAACATTTTTGTGCTTTGGAATCAAACTTACCAAGATGATCTTTAGTGTTCAGAATAAAGCATACACATCCAAACGGATGGAAATATGAAATGTTGGGCTTTTTATTCTTCCACAATTCATAAGGAGTCTTATTTAGAATAGGTCTGATAGAGATTCTATTCTGAATATAGCATGCAGTGTTTATTGCTTCTGCCCAGAAATGCTTAGCCATATTGGTTTCATTGATCATGGTTCTGGCCATTTCTTGCAGAGTCATATTCTTTCGTTCTACAACCCCATTTTGCTGTGGAGTTCTAGGACAAGAGAAATCATGGGCAATACCATTTTCTTTGAAGAATTCTTCAAAGGATCTGTTCTCAAATTCACCACCATGATCACTTCTGACCTTTATGATTTTACACTCTTTTTCAGATTGTATCTGAATGCAGAAATCAAAGAACACTGAATGAGTCTCATCCTTGTGTTTCAAGAATTTTACCCACGTCCAGCGGCTATAATCATCTACGATGACTAATCCATATTTCTTCCCTCTGACAGATGCTGTTTTGACTGGGCCAAACAGATCAATGTGCAAGAGTTCTAATGGCCTTGAGGTAGAAACAACATTCTTGGACTTGAATGCAGGTTTGGAGAACTTACCCTTCTGACATGCTTCACAAAGAGCATCCGATTTGAATTTCAGATTAGGGAGTCCTCTGACCAGATTCAGTTTGTTAATCTGAGAAATCTTTCTCAAACTAGCATGACCTAATCTTCTGTGCCAGACCCACTGCTCTTCAGAAACAGACATAAGACAAGTCACCTTCTGACTCATAAGATCTTGCAGATCTGTCTTATAGATGTTGTTCTTCCTCTTGCCTGTAAATAGGATTGAGCCATCCTTCTGATTTACAGCCTTGCAAGACTCTTGATTAAAGATTATATCATAACCATTGTCACTCAATTGACTGATAGATAAGAGGTTATGTGTTAATCCTTCTACAAGAAGTACATTAGAAATGGAAGGAGAGTTACCAGACTTTATAGATCCAGAGCCAATTATCTTGCCCTTCTGATCTCCTCCAAACTTGACTTCTCCTCCAGACTTAAGCACCAGGTCTTGGAACATAGACCTTCTTCCTGTCATGTGTCGTGAGCATCCAGAGTCCAGGTACCATGACATGTTGTGCTTTGTCCTTTTTGCAGTCAAGGATATCTCTTCAGAATCTGATTCTGATGTAGATTCTGATCCGTCATCTTCTGTCGCCATCAGCGCACAGTTGGCCTGCTCATCTTCAGAGTCTGAATCATCTTCTGACTCATCCCAGGTTGACATAAGACCTTTCTTCTTATGAAACTTCTTCTTGGGATTTTCCTTCTGAAGATTTGGACATTCATTCTTGAAGTGTCCAGGCTCATTGCATTCATAGCACATGACCTTCTTCTTGTCAAATCTTCTGTCATCAGAAGATTCTCCACGTTCAAATTTCTTTGAACTTCTGAAGCCTCTGAACTTCCTTTGCTTGGTCTTCCAGAGTTGATTTAGCCTTCTGGAGATCAGGGACAGTTCATCTTCTTCTTCAGATTCTGATTCTTCAGGATCTTCTTCTCTAGCCTGAAAAGCGTTAGTGCATTTCTTGATATTGGATTTTAATGCAATAGACTTACCTTTCTTTTGAGGCTCATTTGCGTCCAGCTCTATTTCATGACTTCTCAAGGCACTGATAAGCTCTTCCAGAGAAACTTCATTCAGATTCTTTGCAATCTTGAATGCAGTCACCATAGGACCCCATCTTCTGGGTAAGCTTCTGATGATCTTCTTTACGTGATCAGCCTTGGTGTATCCCTTGTCAAGAACTCTCAATCCAGCAGTAAGAGTTTGAAATCTTGAAAACATCTTTTCAATGTCTTCATCATCCTCCATCTTGAAGGCTTCATACTTCTGGATTAAAGCTAGAGCTTTAGTCTCCTTGACTTGAGCATTTCCTTCATGAGTCATTTTCAAGGACTCATATATGTCATAGGCCGTTTCCCTGTTAGATATCTTCTCATACTCAGCATGAGAGATAACATTCAGCAAAACAGTTCTGCATTTATGATGATTCCTGAAAAGCTTCTTCTGATCATCATTCATTTCTTGCCTTGTCAGCTTTACGCCTCTGGCATTTACTGGATGTTTGTAACCATCCATCAGAAGATCCCATAGATCACCATCTAGACCAAGAAAGTAACTTTCCAGTTTATCTTTCCAGTATTCAAAGTTTTCACCATCAAATACCGGCGGTCTAGTATAACCATTGTTACCGTTGTATTGCTCAGCAGAGCCAGATGTAGATGCAGGTGTAGACTTTTCACTTTCATCAACCATTTTTTACTGAAGCGTTTTTCTCTTCCTGAATCTTTTCTAAACACGGTTAAGTGCTTGCACCTTAGAACCGGCGCTCTGATGCCAATTGAAGGATAGAAAAACACTTAGAAAGGGGGGGTTTGAATAAGTGTAGCTTTAAAAAACTTGACAGATAAAAATAAATTGCACAGTTATTTTTATCCTGGTTCGTTGTTAACTAAACTACTCCAGTCCACCCCCGCAGAGATGATTTACCTCAACTGAGGATTTAATCCACTAATCGCACGGATTACAATGGTTTTCCACTTAGTCAGCAACTAAGTCTTCCAGAGTCTTCTGATCACACACTGATCACTCCAGGAACAACTGCTTAGATACCCTCTAAGACTTTTCTAGAGTATACTGATCCACACGATCACTCTAGTTACAACCTGCTTAGATAACCTCTAAGACTTCCTAGAGTATTCTGATCCACACGATCACTCTAGTTCCTTACAACTTAATGTAATCAATTCTAAGAGTATTACAAATGCTTCTTAAAAGCTATAATCACAAACTGTGATATTTCTCTTAACGTTTAAGCTTAATCTCACTAATATATTACAACAGCAATGTAGTGAGCTTTGATGAAGATGAAGATTCTGAGCTTTGAATTTGAACAGAGTTTCAGCAAGTTAATAGGCGTTGTTTTGTTCAGGATCGTTAACCTTGCTTCTCATCAGAACTTCATATTTATAGGCGTTGGAGAAGATGACCGTTGAGTGCATTTAATGCTTTGCGTGTTCCGTACAGCATCGCATTTAATGTTATACGCTTTTGTCAACTACCTCGAGCCTTGTTCACGCTGTGTCTACTGACGTAGCCTTTAATAGCTTTTAACGTTCCTTTTGTCAGTCAGCGTAGCTTGCCACTTGTACTTTCTTCTGATCTGATGTTTGTGAATACAACGTTTGAATATCATCAGAGTCAAACAGCTTGGTGCAAAGCATCTTCTGATCTTCTGACCTTGAAGTGCTTCTGAGCGTGATACCATCAGAACTTCAGTGCTTCTGTTCTCTTGTTCTTCTGATGCTTCCATAGACCCATGTTCTGATTCTGCTTCGACCATCTTCTGATGTCTTGCCAGACCATGTTCTGATGTTGCATGCTGAACCCTTTGAGACAAAGCTTCTGAGCGCTGAATTATGCATACTCTTTATATATTTCCTGAAAAGGAAATTGCATTGGATTAGAGTACCATATTATCTTAAGCAAAATTCATATTATTGTTATCATCAAAACTAAGATAATTGATCAGAACAAATCTTGTTCTAACACAAGTAACTAATAAACTTACTAGTTAAACAAGTAACTAATTTGGATTATATCTCAACATACTCTTTTATAATCCAAGTTGTCAAACACAAACTAATCATAATTGATCTGAATTATTCTTACTTTTTTTTCAATGTTAGAAATCTGTCGATCTTCAATCCTTTTGTGAAAATATCGGCCACCAGTGCTTTACTCGAGCAGTGTCTCACTTCAAGTTTACCTTGATTTACCTTGTCCCTTAGGAAGTAAAATCTAGCTTCAATGTGCTTACTTCTTTCATGCAAAACTGGATTCTTTGCAAGATTATTGACTGACTTGTTGTCGATCTTAACACCAAAGGTTTCTTTACTTCGACCTTCATCTCTTCCAACATAGATATTTGATCCATATTTCTTGACAAGAAGCAAATGATCCTGCTATATATCCAGCCTTACACGATGATAATGCCACCACAAGTTGCTTTCTCGAGCACCGTGAGATTGGGGCACCAAAATAATTTAAAGAAATAACCAGTTGTGTTTCTTCTATCTTTCTTATCTCCACACTAATCAGCATTTAAATAGAAATTAATCACAACTTCTTTGCCTTCAGAACATCGTGGAAACATGATTTCATAGTTTATTGATCCTTTTAGGTATCTCAGGATTCTTCTTGCAACCTTGATGTGTGATGCCTTTGGTTCATCCATGTATCTGCTTACCAATCAGACTAAGAAACCTAAATCAAGTATGTTATTGCACAAATACATCAGATATCCTACAATTTGTTTGAACAAAGTGACATCGACTTTGTTTCCTCCATACTTCTCCAATTTTAGATTTGATTCAACAGGTGAGGATGCAGGATTCGAATCATCCATCCTAAATATCTTGAGTATTTCTTTGACATATTTCCTTTGATGTAGCACCATACCTTCCTTGTTAATTTGAAATTTTGTGCCTAGGAAATGCGACAAGCTTCCCATATTCAACATTTCAACTTCCTTCTTCATCAATTTTTAAACTTCGACAAGTTCTCCATGTTATTTCCAGTTACCAACAAGTCATCGACATATAAGCAGGTGATGGTTATATCTTGTGTCATGACCAGTACATAGACACCATACTCAAATATGAATTTAATGAATCCCAATTCTACTAAGTATGAGTTGATTTTCTTGTTTCATGCCCTAGATGTCTGTTTGAGACCAATGAGAGATTTCTTCAACTTGTACACTTTCT
This sequence comes from Vicia villosa, assembly GCF_029867415.1. Taxonomy (NCBI): domain Eukaryota; kingdom Viridiplantae; phylum Streptophyta; class Magnoliopsida; order Fabales; family Fabaceae; genus Vicia; species Vicia villosa. The sequence continues at coordinate 153,598 of NW_026704982.1, read as the reverse complement.
TTGCTTTATCCTGTATCACAAACCCAAGAGGTTGTGTGACATACACAACTTCATCTAGAGGACCATTATAAATGTTGATTTCACATCTAAGTGAAATATTGACCAGCCTTTCTTGCATGTCATGGCTACCACCAATCTGATAGTCTCCAATCTTGCTACTGGTGTATATACTTCAGAGTAGTCAATTCCTTCTCTCTGAAGAAATTCTTGGGCTACTAATATTTCCTCATATCTTGAAATGGACCCATCACGATTGTGCTTCAACTTAAACACCCACTTCAATTTGATAGATTTTGTGTGTATTAGAAATTAGAATAGCTCCCATGTATTATTTCCTTAAATTGCCTGTAACTCTTCAACCATAGTTTACTTCCATTGCTTATTCTTTAAATTCTCATTATATTTGATTGGTTCGGCACCTCTAAGTAAAGTAAAATGAAACAATTCTATATCTAGTGTGACTTCATCATTGCTAACCACTTCACAATCTTGAAGTTTTGCTGGGAGAACTCTGGTTCTTTGAGGTCTTTGGCTTGTGTTGGCCACATCATCTATATTATTTGCTTCGACTTCGACCATTACTGGAGGATCATTAACTGGATTTTCTTCATGCTCACTACTTTCTTCATCAATGTCATAACTCATCAATGGCTTATTAGTTGCATCACCTAAATTTCAATCCCATGAAGAGTTATCATCAATCACAATGTCTCGACTCATCACAGTCTTATCATTAATTGGATTGAATAGCCTGTATGCTCTAGTTTTGTGATATCCTACCAGAATCATAGATTCACTTTTATCATGAAGCTTTCTTCTTCTTGCATCAGGAACATGCTTGTAGAAAATAGAGCCAAACACCTTCAGATGACTCACTGATGGTCTTTTGCCACTCCGTACCTCTTCAGGAACCTTGTTCTTCAGTTTCATGGCAGGGCACTCATTTAGAATATAAATAGTAGTGGTTACTGCTTCACCCCATAAGGATTTTGGCAAATTCTTTTGCTTCAGCATACATCTCGTCATATCTAATATGGTTTTGTTTCTTCTTTCTTCTATTCCATTATGTTGTGGCGTGTAAGGAGCAGTTGCCTCATGATCAATACCATATTATGCACAAAACTCCTCAAATACATTGGATGTGTATTCACCACATTCATCTGTTCGAAGAACCTTGATCTTCTTTTCACTCTAGTTTTTCACAAGCATGTTGAATCTTCAAAAAAAAAAATCAAATACTTCATATTTTCACTTGATCACATAGATCCAAAGCTTTCAACTATACTCGTCGACAAATGAGACAAAATACCTATTTCCACCAATGGTATAATCCTCAATCGGACCATATACATATGAATGCACTACTTTTAGTATGCATGAGGATCTCATTGACATAGTCTAAACATAAGACTTTCGAGATTGCTTACCTACTAAGCAGCCTTCATAGAGTTTGTCATGCATCATAAGTCTTGGTATACCAGTTACCATATCTTGAGTTATAATTTGATTGAATAACCTAAATTTCAAATGGCCAAACCTCAAATGCCATCAAATTTATAGGTGGATATATATATATATATATATATATATATATATATATATATATATATATATATATATATAATCTTGCCTTCAAATTGAAGTCATAATTGAATATAAAAAAAAGAGATGGTGCATATAATAAAATAAAAAGAATAAGAAATTTATACTTTCAACCCAAATAACTTATTGGATTGTCAATACGTTTAGCTATGCATATACTCATGACCAATGAACAAAGCTTTAACTGTCAGAGAGTTTAGGGAGCACCGAGAGTGTCAATGAGCTAAATATCTAAGATCTAAGAGAATTTAATTAATACCACCTATCCACCTATAACCTTAAGGTATTAGGTATACAGGTCATCTCTCTTATAAATACAACATTTTCGTCATTTTTAATATATATATATATATATATATATATATATATATATATATATATATATATATATATATATATATATATATATATATATATATATATATATATATATATATATATATATATATATATATATATATAGAGACTTAACCACTCACACTTGAATTTGATAATTTCTCGCACAAGTGTGAGTCTCTCACATCACTAGTCTTAATTCATACTATGATCTTACTTCCGCTCCTCCACCGAGCCTAATCATGGCTTCAGTAAGTGTCGAGGGGTTAAACGTTCAAGATTCAAGAGACTTTGACACAACATATACATCCAAAATCTAAAGACATCAATTATGTGTCATATCTCTTATAAATTTAATATTTCCACTATTTATAATTGATGTGAGACTTAATCACTCACATTTAACATTAGCAATGTTCATCTAATCTCCTCGGAACAAATAAAATTCCAAAACCATGAAGAAAATATTTAACTCTCAACAAATTTTACAAAAAATATTTGCAAGCCAAACCATAACACTGAGGCCCATAGACAAGCCCAAAAGGCAAATCCAACTATATCAGCTTAAAGAGCCCAATAAAATGGCTCTTAATGCCTTTGTAAACATTTTCAAGAATAAATAAATAAATTGGTTTTGTCGTTTTCAAAAACAAAAACAAAAACATTTTTCATGTTGATGTCTCCTCTATATATTATATATAGGCAAGCAACAGTTTGTATATCTCCAACGCTCTTTACTCTTCAATTATAACTCTTTACAACAACTTACCCATGAGATACTATGAGCCTTAAGTTGTAACAACTTCAGCCCCACCGATCGAAATCTTATTTTTCACATTGAATTTAGTTGAATTTAAAGATGTTTATCTTTGAAGCAATTATGATCTGAACAAAGGTTGGAGTGAATTAAAAACTAAAAATTAACAAAATTTGTCAAAAAAAAAAACTCAATAAAATTCACTCTTACAAAATTCAACCATTTACTTAATATTAAACATGCATATAAATTATTTAGATCAAATAAAAAATACCTAAAACAATCTATTAGTTAGATTCTCTCACCAAGTCCATGATTAACATCAAAAAAATTGCTACAAAGTTTTCAAGAGAAAAATACTTGTCACACATTCTTTTTAAGCCACCATTGTAGTTGTTGAAGAATTGAAGATATATTTTGGAAGCATTCAGCAGAAGCAAAATTGATATAGAAAACAGAAAACAAAAGAGGCACTTGGTGTGAATTTGTTTCCTTGTCTGCTAATAATTGTAAGTAACAGTTATGGACAGCGAGTGACAGCACATGGCCAACCTGCTTCACCAATCCATTTTCCTTTACTTAAATCACAAAAATGGTGGAGCAATGGTAGTAATAGTAGTAGAACTTATGCTTTAAATTTAATGCGAGGTGAAGGTTGGTATGATCAAGTTGATCTATTGCTCCATCATAACCAACTATTTAAATAGATTAAAAGATGTTGATTTAATAACAAAAAATTATAATGATCATTAAGATTATTAGAGTTGGTATTCATTCGTGAGAGAGATGAAAGATGTGAGAGTGCATGATCTTCAAGCTTGTATTTTCATTAATTGATAAACTTAGCGCGCGTGTATATATATATATATATATATATATATATATATATATATATATATATATATATATATATATATATATATATATATATATATATATATATATATATATATATATATATATATATATATATATATATATATATATATATATATATATATATATATAATATATATATATATATATATATATATATATATATATATATATATATATATATATATATATAATATAAATCCAAGGTTGTCATGATGGCAACCTTGGATACAACCCTAGCTAACACTAATTTTTACGTGGCATCATATTATGATCCTAATGCTTATGTGGCATCATATTAAAATTTAGAATTTTTATCACTCTTATTTTAATTTTTCACACCAACTCCAATTCAATACCACAATTAATAATATTAAAATAAATAATAATAATAATATTAATAATAATATAATAATATTAAACCATCACTAATAATAATAATAATAATATTAAACCATCACTATTGGGATTTAAATATTAAAAAATATGAATATTATATAATCTTTTTATTTATAATAAATAGTTAAGACAAATTTTTTAGCCTAAAATATTTTAATTCAATATAAAGTTATAATAGTCTTTGACATAATATTTAATTTACACAATATTTAATTTAGTCTTATTTTTCCCTTATAATTGTTAAGGAAAAATTACAAAATAGATACTACTATATAAAATATAATTTAAATAATATATATACTTATATTTCCTTATAATAAAGAAAACACATTAAAATATAAAATACATAATTCTATAAAAAATAGTAACATTTTTATGTTTTAATTTTATTTCTAACTTTAAATTGATCTAATTCTAATCTACTTAATATAAATTCAAGGTTGTCATGATGGCAATCTTGGATACAACCCTAACACTAATTCTTAGGTGGCATCATATTATGATCCTAATGCTTATGTGGCATCATATTAAAATTTAGAATTTTTATCACTCTTATTTTAATTCTTCACACTAACTCCAATTCAATATCACAATTAATAATAATATTAAAATAAATAATAATAATATTAATAATAATATAATAATATTAAACCATCACTAATAATAATAATAATAATAATAATATAATAATATAATAATATTAAACCATCACTATTGGGATTTAAATATTAAAAAATATGAATATTATATAATCTTTTTATTTATGATAAATAGTTAAGACAAATTTTTTAGCCTAAAATATTTTTATTCAATATAAAGTTATAATAGTCTTTGACATAATATTTAATTTACACAATATTTAATTTAGTCTTATTTTTCCCTTATAATTGTTAAGGAAAAATTACAAAATAGATACTACAATATAAAATATAATTTAAATAATATATATACTTATATTTCCTTATAATAAAGAAAACACATTAAAATATAAAATACATAATTCTATAAAAAATAGTAACATTTTTATGTTTTAATTTTATTTCTAACTTTAAATTGATCTAATTCTAATAGTAATAATGTGTTTTTTTAAGTCTTATTTTCCTTTGCATTTTTGTTATGACTAAAAAAAATATTAGAAAACTATACAAAAAATTATTAAGTTATCCATAATTAAATTGAAATATTGAAACATTGAAAAAAACATTATTAATAGTCTTTGGTATACTAAATAAAATTATAATACTATTTCATTTGGTCTTATTTTCTGTCATATTTTTATTAATGAAAGATTAAAAAAATAGTTGCTTCTATATAATATATAATTTTAGGTAATATATGATTTAGAAATTCTTATAAAAAATAATATATTTTTAAGAGTAATAATGTTTTTTTGTTTGAATTATTATAAATAAATATTGATTTTTTTCTATCCATAACTTCCTATCATTATTAGTTTTTTTTCTTCCAGTTTTTAATCTCCATTAAAGATCCCATAAATAATCTTTTATAGGTCTTTGTGCAATACTTATTTCTTATCGGTTACTATTTTGATAAATAATTTATAGACTAATCATTCTTTAAAATATATAAATGTATCAATATAAATGCTTTCCAAAATTAACTATTAACTTTTTCGGTTAAAAATATAAAAAGATATATTTTAATGTACATTTTTTATTATCCAATCAATCTTTATTTAATTTAAATTATATGCATTTATTATAAATATCAAAAGAAATTATCTCCAATCTCATTTTTTTTTATTTCTCTTTTAAAAATTTTCTGCTTCTTTTTTATGAATTGACAATATGCCAACTGAATATAATTTTAGGTAATATATAGATTTAGGAATTCTTATATAAAAGACAATATAATTCTAACAGTAATAATGTATTTTGGTTTGAATTATTATAAATTTATTGCAATTTCTTTTCTATTCCATAACTTCCTACCATTATTAGTTTTTTTTTTTAGTTTTTAATCTTCATTTAAGATATCATAAAAATATTATTTGAATAGGTCCTTGGTGAAATACTTATTATTATTTATCCGTTACTATTTTGATAAATAATGGATTGACTAATCAATTTTTAAAATATATAAATGTATTAATATAAATGCGTTACAAAAATAACTATTAACTTTTTTCGTTAAGAATATAAAAAAATATACTTTGTACGTTTTTTACTATCCAATCAATCTTTATTTAATTTAATTTCTATGTATTCATTATAAATACATAAAGAAATGATCTTCAATGTCATTCTTTTTTTTTAGTTTCTCTTTTAAAAACTTTCTCTTCATTTTCCTGAATTGACAATGTTAACTGTGAATTTGTCGAATATATTATTTGAATTTACATTCTCCTTCATATAGTTAAAGGAAGGATAAGAAATTTACGTAATTTTGAAGGTTTTTTTCCTTCTTACTTTATATAGTTTATTTTTATTATCTCATGTATGTGATTTGAATAGTTATAATTTTATTATTTGTTAAATTTTCAGGTTGAATCACATTTTTATGGAGAAAAAAGTTAGTTGGTAAATCACATTTGATTATAATTAAAATTTGGATTGACAAAGGTTAAAAGATAATTGGACTAATATATTACTTGAGTTCACTTTTCCTTTTCTATAATTAATTGGAACAATAAAAAACGTATGAAATTTCTTTATTTTTCCATGTTGAGTCACATATTTTGTCAGACGATAAAGAGATGTTGAATCACATTTTTTATCAAGAAAAAAGTGAGTTGATAAATCGCATTTGATTATAACATTGAACTTTGGATTGACAAAGGCTAAGGAAGAATTAGGATAATTTATTATTTGAGTTCACTTTTATTTTCCTATAATTAATTGGAAGAATTAAAAACGGTAAGAAATTTCAAGTCTATTCTTTTTTTGTCTTTATTTTTCATTTATCTTTTTTAATTATATATGAAATAGGAGATTTGATCAATTATAATTTTTTTTTTTTTAAAGTTAAGTCACATATTTTGTCCGAATAATGAGATATTGAGCCACCATAAAAATAGAATTTTTAATTGGCAAAGACTAACTTTTGATTGGATGTGTGAGGAATATTATTCTAGAGATTATAATTATGAAAACAATATATTTATAACTTTTGTTGTTCTTTTGTATAACGTTAATTTTTCAATATTAATTTTATACATGTATATGAATTTTGTGAAACTTATAATTACTTATAAGTGAATATAATTATATTATATGATATTAAATATAATTAATATATGTGACTATGTTTTATATTTGGTAAAATAACCTATAATAAAATATTTTTTACAATTTGTATTGAAAATTCAAATTAAGATAGAATAATTTTTTTTATTATGGTGTATTGTAAGGTACACCATATTTTTTTCTATTTTAAAAAATATAATTAATCTTAAAGTATTGTTTGATTTCTACATATTTTAATATAAAATTTAAAAACAATGAAATATGTTAAAATTTTATAACTAAAATATTTCACTTCAAATTTAAACATTAATAAAAAATTGAACAAGTTGATCTCAATATTTTAGTGTATCTCTATCATCCTATTTTTATTTGCAAACATGTTATTCTATAATTTAATTTATGTATATAATGTTTTAACCCTTCAATGTTATAATAATGTTTGAAACTTTCAATTAGTATTATATTTTATCATTATTATTAATATCTTTCTGCACAATCGTTAAATTTTATAATTTCAAATACTATTAAAATACTTAATGAGTCATACTATTTACTCTAAATTCTTATATTTGAACTAAATATCACAGTTTATTATGAAAAAAAATGCAACAATTTTGTTAAAACAATTAATTAGAATATATGGTTTTTTTAATAAACTAATTATCCGCGCATCGCGCGGGTCACTGTCTAGTATATATATATTGTAAATATATTGTAAATTATTTAGTTTCGACCTGACTAATTTTTATCAATGCTAACTAACTTTTTATAGTTGTTGGTTATAATTAGTTATAACTAATTATGACTACCATGACTTGTATATACTCTAATACTCCTCCTCAAATACAAACCACAAAGGGAGTGTAAATCATATGGACTTTGAGTTTGATGCAGAAGTTAGTAAACAAAGAAGTAGAAATAGACTTTGTTAAGAAATCTGCAATTTGTGTGTGTCCCGAAACATGTTGGATGTTTAGCTTCTCGGCTACTATGTGCTCTGAAACAAAATTTATGTCAAGTTCTATATATTTGATCCTTGCATGTAAAACAGGATCGATTATGAAAGAGTAATACATCACTTAGGTTGTCATAAAGCAAGGTTGGAGTGTGATAGTCAATATGAAGTTCTGCAAGGAGCAATTCATTCCACGACAATTCTGAAGTTGTATGACCAAGGGCCAAGTGAGATATCAAAGAATTGTCTTCACCAAACTCCAGTGTGAATCAAGTGGTGTAGACATGAACTAACACGCCTTGTTTACACGAAAGGCAATATCAGGACGCATGAGACTGGCATGTTGTAGGGCTCCTACAGTGGACCTGTACATGGATGGATCTGCTAGAACATTTGATCCATGTTTGCTTAGCTTACATTTGATCCCTGATGTATTTGGATTGTGTAAGTAAGATGGAGCCATTTTTTGATGATGCACCTCAATTCCTAGAGAGTATTTTAGAATGCCAAGTTGTTTCAGAGCAAATTTGGCATGCAACTTCGTGTTAAGATCGTGAATTAATGAAGGGTTTATGCTAGTTATGAGTATATCATCAACATAGACCAATCCATATAATGTAACACCTTGGTGTTTGTACACAAAGAGAGAGTGATCACATTTGCTGGACACAAAACCAAATTGAATGAGAGCTTGATGAAGCTTGTCATACTAGGCTCACGGGGCCTGCTTTAAGCCATATATTTCCTTTTTTTAGTTTGCAAACAAGGGTGGTGTTTGAATAAACAAAGCCAAGTTATTGGTCCATGTATACTTCTTCCCGTGTATCTCAATTGAGGAATGCATTATTGATGTCAATTTGTTGGATTTCCCACTTGAAGACGATAGCCAGAGACAAAATAATTAGAATTGTGGTTGGCTTTACTACAGGTGAGAATATTTCATGAAATTCAAATCCTTCTAGCTGATGAAAGCCCTTAGCTACAAGTATTTTTTTTTACTTGTGAACACTTCCATCCGGATTCTCCTTTACTTTGAACACTCACTTGCACCCTATAGGCTTCTTATGAGGTGGAAGTGTAGATAGTTTCCAGTTGTCATTCTTCAATAATGAATCATATTCATTCTTCATAGTTACATACCATTCGGGATTGACAAGGGCTTGTTTTGTAGTATGAGGTTCAATGTGCACGAAACACTTTAGGTTTGGATTTTTCAGTTTTAGCTCAAGTTAACATAGGATGATTGTCGACTAATGAACTAGGATTATAAAGTCGTTTGTGAAAGGATGGAGAAAAATAATATGTGGACTAGATAACTAGATTATATAACCAATAGTCAATAGTGGGGTCTGATGAAGACTAGAAGGGTTTAGTGTAAGTGATTGACTGGGGTGAAACTGGCTCATGTGTGATAGGGTGAGGGTCAGGTTCAGGATGATTTGCTGAATGAAGAGACTTAAAGGAATTAGAGACATAGGAGGTATCATTATAATGGACTTCAAATATAGTTTGAGTAGGTGATGATTGAGATGTTAGGCTTGGAGGGAGGGAAGCAGGTATGTCAATATTTTGTGGATCATTGGGTTTATTAGTCAGTTGATGTGGTTGTTCAGTAGGACCCATAATGTGGACTTTGAGTTAGACAGGGTGAAGGGTACAATTATGTAATTAGTGTGTGTATATGTGATGTTGTGATCAGGTAATGCTGGAAAAAATTTGCTATAAAGGAACTCAGCTTCATTGAATTTGACATCCTTGGATATGAAAATTATGGCTTCAGCACTAAGACACTTATAGCCTTTGTGAGTTGGAGATTCCCCTATATATACACATTAACTGCTTCTGAACTGAAGTTTATGTTGATTGTATTGGTTGAGTGAAGGAAAACATGAGAATCCAAACACCTTCAAGGTCATATACTCAGGTTGCTTGTTTCTACTTTCCCATTTCCATTATTTGTTTCTACTTTCTCTCCTTAATTCTATTCTAATGTAAGTGAATGGACATATGAGCCTATGGACAATGCTTAGCTCCTTGAGATAATTAGTTAATGGTCTTCATTCTCCTTCAAAGTCATATTGAACAAGTTTATTATTGTGTTAAATTGTGTAGTGGCATACTTTTGGAAAAGTTTGAAGGCATTGAGTGTATCAATTTTTCTCTTGAGTAGATACAACCAAGTAGACTTAGTAAAACATCAACAAAATCTATAAAGTAAGAGTATCCATTACTTGAAGGATGAGGGGTATGCCCCCATAGGTCAGTATGAACAACATCAAAAGCATGATTGTAAATGGTATTGGACAAAAAAGCATGTATTCTATGAGATTTACCAAGACAACATGAATTACAAAAATTTACTAATTTTTTATTCTTGCATTGAATCTTGGAAATTTGAAACACATCGACAATAGCCTTAGAGTTTGCATGACCTAGTCTAGGATGCCATAAGGAGGATTTATTAGAAGCACAATATAATGTAGTAGTATTATTAACAAAATATGACTCTTGGTGTAACTTGGGAATGAAGGTATTGCATGTGATTGCAGGAAAAAGGTTGTTGAAACAGTATAAGCCACTTCTATCAAGAAAAACTTCAAGGAGAATTAGCTTAGATGCTTGTGATTTCACAAAGCACTTGCCACCATGAAACTAAAAATATGCATCATTATACTTAGCAAACTTTGAAACTGGCATCAAGTTTCTAGTTATTTGAGGGACATAAAATAAATGATGAAGGTGTAAGACTGTTTTTATATGCATTTGGACTTGATAATTGTAATACCCAGTATTATAATTGTCCTATTATTATTACTAATTTGTTTTGGTATAAATGATGGATAAACATAATACACATTCTTACTAATAGGCTTGTTATGATAATTGAGCCAATTAGTGACATGGGAGGGTAGTTTAGACATTTCCCACTAAATTAGATGTAAGACTTGGGTTGTGGTCCCTCACTCTCTCCACTCTTGCAAAAACCAGAATTTGTTGTTGGAAGGCAAAGAAACGTGAAATAGAAGGAGGAAGAGAGAAGCTTGTCATTCTTCAACATTGCATGCACCTTGATCAAGCTCAATCCACCTCTGAACCTTGATTTTCGCAGTCTTTCCTCAATCTAAGGTGAGTCCATAGATAGAAAATGGGGTTTGACTCATTTGGGAACTTTTGGGGTTTAAGGGTTTTGGAGAAATTAGGCTTAGATCCTTGCTAATAACATGTTTTGATGTTGTTGATTGCTTGTTTATACTGTATGTTGGCTGGATATACCCTTAATTTGTGCATGCAGGTGAAATCAAGGGGTTAAAGTACCCCAGGACAGAACTGATGAGTTCTGCATTTTTTCTGTTTCTGCTATGAGCCGCTAAGCGGGCTAAGACCGCTAAGCGGTACTGGGCACTTTTCCAGAAATTCGCGGCTCCGCTGAGCGGGCCCAGTCTTCCCGCTGAGCGGAGGATGCTGTTGTGAAGAAAAAATAAATATCGCGAGCCCGCTAAGCGGACGTGAGGCCGCTAAGCGGGAAAACATTTGTGGTTCGTGTAATACGGTGAACTGACTTTTTATTAATCGGAATGTCGCGGTAAGCAAGAGTCGCCACCGACTTTTATTTTATCCAAACAAATTCGGAAAGGCAAAAAGAAACAGAAAAAAACCTTTTTAAAGAAATCTAAGTTCGGGGGGTAATTTATGCAAAGGGAAGGTGTAAGGAACCCTTTGCATCCATGGTTTTCCATGGGCTCTTAATTGCTTTGCTTGCTCGTTTGTTTAGAAAATGTAGATGAAAGAGATAGGGACTTTAGCTTGTGAATAAGCGTTGCCCTTTTGAAAAATTATGAGAAAGAATATAATAAAAAGGTTTGAGCATTGCAAGGCAATTAGGGGCAATTACCTTAAACTCAGATGATAGGTCTCTTTTTGCCTTTCAGAATGAAAGGGTCTATCCTTGCCATAAGAGGGCAGGAAGCCTTTCGTTTGGAGGTTGAAGGGTCATCGAAGCATCCTTTGCCATAAGACTGTCCCATGCCATAGAAGGGCAGGTAGTCTAAGGTAAGGATCAGAATAAGCCTTTTCGTAGGCAGCCAGAAGATACCTCAGCCTTTTTCCGTAGGCAACATCCGAGGGTCGAGGTCATTTGTGTATCGAAGGCAGCATCATTAGGGTCGTGACCTTTTTATCTAGGCAACATGGCTGAGGTATCCTCGAATTCGAGGGACGAGGCTTATTCTGCAAAACACAAAGGCAACAGGCAACAGGCAACAGGCAACAGAGAGGGTTACCCAAAAAGCGTGCGTGTGTGCATCAATCACGTGATTCAATTCGGATATTTATCTTTTAATTAATTATTCTAAGTCAGTTTAAGGTTGCCACTCCCTATTTTACTAACCACGCAATAATATAAAGCGATAAAGGGGGCGGGAAATTGTAACCAGTGGATCCCTTATCAGGGTTTGATACAAGTAATAAAAGGCATAAAAAAAGGGTTCAGGGTTACCAATACTCGTAGCTTTGGCAGTCGACAAACCCTGAAAATTTGACAAGAAAAAAGAAACAGAGGAATGAGTGCGTTATCGGTTCGAAGGCAAACACAATTAACCCTAAAAAAGCAAAAAGATAAAGAATTTAAATAAATAAATAAAAAGCACTTAGCTTTGCATTTGATATGGTTGATAGTCGGAGGTTGCCTTGAGCATTGACTCTGACCATCTGGTAATTGACAGAAGATAATAGGACATAAGTGTAGAAGGATTCCATTGACAGCGGGAATCAAACCTTAATAAAAAGGTAAAAGAAAATTTAAGTAAGAAAGAGATAATGACTTAGCTTCGTAATAAGCGAGGCGCACAGTCGGGAGGTATCTGAAGACTGCCCTGAAAAGAATGCACGAAGAAATATCTTTAGTGTATGACTGATTCTCGCAAACCCCTGATTAGGGCACAAATTGACTAAGTTTAATATGAAAAACGAAAAATCGAATTAATTAGTTATTTGTTTTCAACCTAATTAATTAAATCAGTGAAAATAGGGTTCGATTAAATCTCTAACCCTAATAAGTGTTTTTTAACAATGAGTAAAAATTAATAATCAAATAAATAATCTAAACAATTTAAAATAATGAAAAAAAACAATTAAAATATAATTAAAACAAATAAATATATTTTCATTATTTATTATGCCTTTTTTAGAAAAAGAGAAATTAATTTTATGTAAAAGAGAAATTAGTTTAGAAGGGTTTTAGAACAAATAATTAAAACAAATAAATGAAAAGAACTAAAAATAATAAAGGAAATAATATAGAAAACTTAGCTGAATATTCTGGTGTGGTGAGCAGAGGGAGGTCCATGGTAGACCTTCGCCTTTGCATTCGTTGGATCAGATGGCGCAGTAATCTGATGGTTGGAATTGAGAGGCGCATCGTGGGCATTCATACATGCGTAACGCTGGATCTGCAGATGAAATTAAACACAGAAAGTAGACAAAATAATGCTGAGAGTGGGGATCGAACCCCCTACCCCACAGGTTTGAACCTTATGTTGCATCCTGGTACCACTGGACCATGAATCGCCTGATGTCTATTGATTCGCTTGCTTAAGATAAAATAACTTTAAAACGTAATAAAAATTAAATAACAGAACACGCGCCCAGCAGATCATCACCTTCGTTTTCAAAAATTTTTACCAGGCTTTTACCCACAAACCGAAATGTTGGCATAGCCTATAGCCACGGATTTCATGTGTCACTACACACCTGCAACCATCAAATTCATGTATACAATCCAGATAAATTCCAATTAAACATACAGATTAACTAAAGGCTACCCTCTGGACGTGATAGAACCATTAATTTCTGCCAATTTTGCCTCTAGTCAATATTCCCCAATTTGGAGTTTATAAACCCTAACAATGGCATAACTTTGAACCTGCACTTAAAACCCAATTAACCTATCCATAAAGCTTGCAAATGTTGTTATGAACACAGTTATACGATCAAATGCAATTCATAATGTGTGTATGATGAAAATCGAATTTGGAAAAGTTTTTGTCCAAACCGTGATGCTGAAGTCGCGACTCTGGAGGAGTTGATGACTTGTTAATGTCTGGAACGCTTCAAAGGAGGCCGAAGAATCGATCTTGATGTTTGCAATTACTTGAATCTCAACGAAATTTGGTTTGCATCTCCACTTTTGTTCACGATTTCTAACGTTTTGAACCTGATTTTTTTCGGCCAATCCCCTCTTCTGTGTTCTGGACATGCTCCTTTATATATGAGGCTTGAATTAGGTCATACATCTTTTGAGAGAATCAAATCAATTTGGATCAAAAATATTTGCTTTGAAAGAGGAAATATTTGATTGAGAACTTGCTTTTGTTGTCCTATGAAGTCCACGTGATTGAGCTTTTGTTTGGAGATTTGAAAAATAATATAATTATAAACCTAAATCAATCTTTTGATATTTTATTTTAATTTATTTTGACTTATATTGAATAAAAATCAAAAAAATATTTAAAATAAAAAGATAACAAAGCCATGCACCAATTAAATTACTTGGCCCTCAAGATTCTCTTTGACTGGTTATATTTGATGGGAAATCAAATTTTTGATTAAAACTAATATTTCACATTTATATGATTTACTTATATTTAAATGAATTAAAATTCAAATAAATAAAATAAATCTTATATAAACAAAATAATTAGTTTAATGGCCCATATGAAGCCCATAGACATATCTCAAATCCATCTTTTAAGTCCATTGATCCAAAAAGTCCATTTTGCTCTCATTTAACTTTTGTGCATTTCTCCAAAATTGACCAACTTTCAACAAGTCATAGCTCTCTCAATTTTATTGTATGGAGGTATTGTGAGATATGTTGAGCCATATGAGATGCTTGGAAGCCATTGATTCAGTGATTTTCCTTTGAAAGAATCAAACCCTAGTTCAGAGCCTTTGTATAGGAGAATGTGTCTTATGAGCTTTGTGCATTGATCTGATTTTGAATAGGAGAAAATGCATGGGCAAATTTTGGGGTATGACAGCTGCCCCTGTTCAATTATCTTAAACCTGAAGATGTAGAGTGGTCTGTATGCCAGTCGGTATCTGAAGGTGGAAGATGATTGAACACTAGAATACCAAGAAATTTGCCCTATTTGAAGTAGGGACTTTTGTCGGAGATGAGCTTGTGGATGCCGTCTGGTAGTTGAATTTTGAGAAGATGTTGTTTGTGCGTTGATCGTGTCATTACCGTTCGTAGTAAATGAATTAGATCCTTGGGAATTGATCGTGTCAGTATCGTTCGTGATACTTGAATTAGATCTTGGAAAGATGATCGTGTCTACACCATTTGTGATGATAGAATTAGATCTGAAGAGATAATCGTGTCTTCATCGTTCGTGATGATAGAATTAGATTCTCTTGTCGTGTCAGCACCGTTCGTAGTGACTGAATTAGACTGGGAAGGCCAGTGATCGTGTCCACACCGTTCGTGATGATAGAATTAGACCTCTGATCGCTTGATCGTGTCAGTACCGTTCGTGGTAACCGAATTAGATCTTCGAGCATTGACCGTGTCAGTACCGTTCGTAGTAGCTGAATTAGATCTTGAAAATGATCGTGTCATTACCGTTCGTGGTAGATGAATTAGACCTTGGAGCATTGACCGTGTCAGTACCGTTCGCGGTAGCTGAATTAGATCTTGAAAATGATCGTGTCATTACCGTTCGTGGTAGATGAATTAGACCTTGGAAAGTTGGAGTTTTCGTTCGTTTGTCTGTACCTGTATTCTGCAAAAGGTAAGATTAAATTTATGCAATGTCATGATGCATGGATTACATAATGAGTCTCTCAAAATAAATGAGAAGCTTCGTATGTTATGTATGAATTTTTATGAGGTAATGTATGCAATGTATGAATATGTTTATGACATATGATATGTGAATATGATTTATGTTGTCTTGATTGAGAAAATAAATCTCTATGTCTTCGTGATTTTGATGTTTGATCTTATTTGAAGATGCTCAGCTGGTGATTTATGATTTCTGCTTTGGGATGATCAGTAGCTTGATATTTCCTGATTGGGGATAAAGAGAAAATAGGGATGTAAGCCGTGTTGGGGAGCCATGCCTTTGTTGTTGGAAGACGTCTTCTTAGTGATTGCTCCGAGGGGATGTGATTTTGTGAACCCGACTCTGTGGGGAGATGTGGGTGTCTTGAAAGTTGCCCCCAGTATTATAGTAACTACCATTTGATTTAGGACACACCACTGAGTGTTGATCAAGATGTCAAACTGTACTTGCATAGATTTGCCCCAGTTAGTAGAAACTGTGGAAAGATTCGCCTCGCGAGGACTTTACGAAATATGAACTATGGGCGACATGCCCCTAGTAATCATTGGTCCAGGACAATGTCCCATGTTGATTGGAAATAGCTTAAGATTTGCTTTTGGCATCTTTGAGAGATTCTCGGAATCTTGGCTTGATTTCCCCAGATTGATCGGGAAATATTTTGAAACCCACTTGAGATGTATGCCTTTGACTGTATGGCATTTGAGAGATTCTCGGAATCTTGACTGGATTGCCCCAGATTGATTGAGCAAAACGTGTCATGCCCCTTGTATACGTAAGAGACATGGCTTCTTGGAGTAATATTGTCTGTCGGGATAACTTTCAGTCATTAGTTGTTCCATGTGCAAGTTCTTTCTGTTGCTAACGTTTGAAATTATGTAGCAGAATTTGTTTAATAATGAATTCATGAGATGCAATGCATACGTTTGTCTTGAGCTTTTTTTTTTTTTTTTTGAAACATTTAAAACAGGATGTAATAAAGCATGACATTTGTAAAAGCATGATATTTGTAACAATGTGATGTTTGTAAAAAAGAAATATCAACTCAGTATTTTTGGTAAACCTTAAGGAGTCAGGATACCTTTTTGGTGATAGTATGCTTTCGAACTAACCATGCTTCAATTAGGACTTTCAAGGGTTGTAACGTGGCTTGGTTCACGGTTTTAAGAAACAAAGGATAATGGCTCAAAGTTTATTGTACCCACCCCTCTTCGTGATGATCTTCAGTCCTAAGCTCAGCTAAATCAAACTTATGCATTCAGGTTCCAAGAGACTTTTGGATTTACACCTTTGATAATGATGATGGTTCACAAACAAAGATAACTTTTGAGATGGCAGTCACTTCTTCCTTTTGGTAGTTACAACATTGTGTTGTTCAGGAACTTATTGACTTTTCTTTTTTCATCTTTTTGATATCCCTAACTTTTGCCTGAACTGTCTATTTTGAGCTTACAGTCAGCGGGATGCCTTGATTTTTGCCTAAGTCTTCTTTTTTATTTTTTTTTTGACTTAGCAGGCTTTTCTTTGTATGTATGTTTTTCATCATTTTTTTTTTGAAAGGTATTGACAGCCTTACTTAATGATTGATGAACCATCATTGGCTTTTGATTGACATCTCCAACACTTCTTTGATGTGTGCGGATGACCGTTTGTGATTGAAACCTTTGTTGAAAGGTGTACTGAATGATTCTCTTAAACTAGAATGCGCAGCCAAATTAACTGAGAACTACCCTGCCCCCAGGTTATGATCAAAGGTTTTAATTAGTACAAGAAAGAACTTCTACTTCTTAGGCTCAAAGGGGTTGACGAGGGATTAACATCCTTATATCTCCACTGTTTTGGAATTGAAACAATGCCTGTACATCGTCAGCATAGTCCGCTCAAAAGCATACTGTATGAGGTTGCAGTATCATTTTCATCATCCTCCCTTAAAAGGTATACAGCTTTAGCAGGAGTTGAGTATCATAAAACATATGCAAAGTAAAGATGCAGTTTAAATGAGTGATAGCGAAATAATTTAATCAAGACAAACATATGCAATGCACTGATGATAATTATTAAAACAGATAATGTCTATCATAATTCGAATGTTTAAACAAACAGAATAGAAATTTCGCACAAAAGTAAATCTAATGATCTAGAAGTTCATCCTTCTAGACATTTTAATCGACCTTGTCGTGATTAGGCATAGGAGCAGTGATCACTACAGGAGTTTCGGGAGGGTTGAGTTTGATTTCCCCGTTATCGATTAGATCTTGAATCTTATTCCTCAATGTCCAGCAATTGATTTTGTAATGTCCAGGAATGTTGGAATGGTACGCGCACCTCGCATTGAGTTTATAGTCAGAGGTGTTAGAATTCTTAGGAGCATCCCTCAGAGTAATCAATCTGATCTTCAACAGATGTTGTAATGTTTGAGCCGACGACATATTGATTTTGGTGAATTGACGCTTAGGTGCATCCGGCTTGCGTCGTTGTTGTGGAACTGGTGTAGAGATTCAGAGTATCCGGGGTTCGAGTTTCCGGAATGTGTATCTAATAAGAATGTTTCAGAATGTCTGGGGTTCGAGCTTCCAGAATGTATATCTGATTGGAATGTTTCAGAAGTCTGGGGGTCAAGCTTCGAGAATGTTCATCTGATTGGAACTTTCAGAATGTCCGGGGTTCGAGCTTCCGGAATGTATATCTGATTGGAATGTTTCAGAAGTCTGGGGGTCGAGCTTCCAGAATGTTCATCTGATTGGAACTTTCAGAATGTCCGGGGTTCGAGCTTCCGGAATGTATATCTGATTGGAATGTTTCAGAAGTCTGGGGGTCAAGCTTCCAGAATGTTCATCTGATTGGAACTTTCAGAATGTCCGGGGTTCAAGCTTCCGAAATGTATATCTGATTGGAATTTTTCAGAAGTCTGGGGGTCAAGCTTCCAGAATGTTCATCTGATTAGGATTGATTGGTTGATGGTATTTTTCTGACCAATTGGTCGACCTGAAAGGCAAAGTTAGTTTTATGTGATGTTATGAATGCAAATGCGATCTTTTCAAGGATCTTCAGGAAATTTAGTTTGCGACGTTAGAAGATGATTGGTTGCGTCTTTGTCTGAAGAATTCTGACTCTTGTCTTTGAACATCCTTCTTTGAGAATCAAGCTCACCATATCGAGTGGGTCATCGCCTCTGATTCGGGATACTTCTGAATTTGAAGATACATGGCCAGAGGAAAGTAAATCCTCTTGCCCCTTGCTAGGTACTAAGTCTTTGAATTGGAAGGTGTGTGACCAGAGGAAAATAAATCCTCTTGCCCCTTGATTAGGGATTCAGTCTTCGATAAGGGCACCTGAAATTATGCGCCCTAAATTCCTAAGATCCTTGAAAGGGTTAGTTAAATCGTGTTATGCTTATGATGTCATGATGTCATGAATGTTATGCAAATGCAATTCATTAGGCATAGTGTGAAATAGTAAGGACAAACAAGTCCTTTCAACAAAACCTGCGAGGAAACGAAGGTTAGTAGCAAACACAAACAAGTCACGCAAGTCACACAAGTCACACAATTTTTGGCTTAAGGCTTGTATGGAGTCTGATCAGGTGTCCTTCCCAAGGGTATTTCTATGGATAAGGAGATTTCAGCAACGGGTTCTACCGAGTTACCCAGAATTGTCAGCCCCTCTAAAGCACCCTCGAACATGATACATACATACCATGCAATGATACTTTGAGAAAAGGCCTATCTGAGTTGTAGTATCGGGTAGCGACTATGCTCTCAACATACATCAAGAATAGTCCCCCCACTACGTTCCTAAAAGTCAGGATGGGTTAAAGGTTACTAAAGGTCCTTAAGCTCCGACTCACCCACGGACATCCGCACGAACCTCCCTCATACAAGAGAAGCATGCAAACACCCATAGAGGCCTAACTTAAGCGTGAACTCTCATATTGACCAATCCTCCACATACATGAAGGAGGTCGCCATGACTATGCCACTTCCTATCTTAGATGTACTTGAATCCGGGTGTAGGATTCGTCCTTCACTTATTTCCCAAAACAGCCCTGAAAAGTAAAGCAAGCAAAGCAAACAATAGAATACAATTAAGTGATCCTAAACTTTTAAGGTAACCCCTCTTTTATAAGAAAATTCTCCCCAGCAGAGTCGCCAGTTCTGTAATACAGTGAACTGACTTTTTATTAATCGGAATGTCGCGGTAAGCAAGAGTCGCCACCGACTTTTATTTTATCCAAACAAATTCGGAAAGGCAAAAAGAAACAGAAAAAAACCTTTTTAAAGAAATCTAAGTTCGGGGGGTAATTTATGCAAAGGGAAGGTGTAAGGCACCCTTTGCATCCATGGTTTTCCATGGGCTCTTAATTGCTTTGCTTGCTCGTTTGTTCAGAAAATGTAGATGAAAGAGATAGGGACTTTAGCTTGTGAATAAGCGTTGCCCTTTTGAAAAATTATGAGAAAGAATATAATAAAAAGGTTTGAGCATTGCAAGGCAATTAGGGGCAATTACCTTAAACTCAGATGATAGGTCTCTTTTTGCCTTTCAGAATGAAAGGGTCTATCCTTGCCATAAGAGGGCAGGAAGCCTTTCGTTTGGAGGTTGAAGGGTCATCGAAGCATCCTTTGCCATAAGACTGTCCCATGCCATAGAAGGGCAGGTAGTCTAAGGTAAGGATCAGAATAAGCCTTTTCGTAGGCAGCCAGAAGATACCTCAGCCTTTTTCCGTAGGCAACATCCGAGGGTCGAGGTCATTTGTGTATCGAAGGCAGCATCATTAGGGTCGTGACCTTTTTATCTAGGCAACATGGCTGAGGTATCCTCGAATTCGAGGGACGAGGCTTATTCTGCAAAACACAAAGGCAACAGGCAACAGGCAACAGGCAACAGAGAGGGTTACCCAAAAAGCGTGCGTGTGTGCATCAATCACGTGATTCAATTCGGATATTTATCTTTTAATTAATTATTCTAAGTCAGTTTAAGGTTGCCACTCCCTATTTTACTAACCACGCAATAATATAAAGCGATAAAGGGGGCGGGAAATTGTAACCAGTGGATCCCTTATCAGGGTTTGATACAAGTAATAAAAGGCATAAAAAAAGGGTTCAGGGTTACCAATACTCGTAGCTTTGGCAGTCGACAAACCCTGAAAATTTGACAAGAAAAAAGAAACAGAGGAATGAGTGCGTTATCGGTTCGAAGGCAAACACAATTAACCCTAAAAAAGCAAAAAGATAAAGAATTTAAATAAATAAATAAAAAGCACTTAGCTTTGCATTTGATATGGTTGATAGTCGGAGGTTGCCTTGAGCATTGACTCTGACCATCTGGTAATTGACAGAAGATAATAGGACATAAGTGTAGAAGGATTCCATTGACAGCGGGAATCAAACCTTAATAAAAAGGTAAAAGAAAATTTAAGTAAGAAAGAGATAATGACTTAGCTTCGTAATAAGCGAGGCGCACAGTCGGGAGGTATCTGAAGACTGCCCTGAAAAGAATGCACGAAGAAATATCTTTAGTGTATGACTGATTCTCGCAAACCCCTGATTAGGGCACAAATTGACTAAGTTTAATATGAAAAACGAAAAATCGAATTAATTAGTTATTTGTTTTCAACCTAATTAATTAAATCAGTGAAAATAGGGTTCGATTAAATCTCTAACCCTAATAAGTGTTTTTTAACAATGAGTAAAAATTAATAATCAAATAAATAATCTAAACAATTTAAAATAATGAAAAAAAACAATTAAAATATAATTAAAACAAATAAATATATTTTCATTATTTATTATGCCTTTTTTAGAAAAAGAGAAATTAATTTTATGTAAAAGAGAAATTAGTTTAGAAGGGTTTTAGAACAAATAATTAAAACAAATAAATGAAAAGAACTAAAAATAATAAAGGAAATAATATAGAAAACTTAGCTGAATATTCTGGTGTGGTGAGCAGAGGGAGGTCCATGGTAGACCTTCGCCTTTGCATTCGTTGGATCAGATGGCGCAGTAATCTGATGGTTGGAATTGAGAGGCGCATCGTGGGCATTCATACATGCGTAACGCTGGATCTGCAGATGAAATTAAACACAGAAAGTAGACAAAATAATGCTGAGAGTGGGGATCGAACCCCCTACCCCACAGGTTTGAACCTTATGTTGCATCCTGGTACCACTGGACCATGAATCGCCTGATGTCTATTGATTCGCTTGCTTAAGATAAAATAACTTTAAAACGTAATAAAAATTAAATAACAGAACACGCGCCCAGCAGATCATCACCTTCGTTTTCAAAAATTTTTACCAGGCTTTTACCCACAGACCGAAATGTTGGCATAGCCTATAGCCACGGATTTCATGTGTCACTACACACCTGCAACCATCAAATTCATGTATACAATCCAGATAAATTCCAATTAAACATACAGATTAACTAAAGGCTACCCTCTGGACGTGATAGAACCATTAATTTCTGCCAATTTTGCCTCTAGTCAATATTCCCCAATTTGGAGTTTATAAACCCTAACAATGGCATAACTTTGAACCTGCACTTAAAACCCAATTAACCTATCCATAAAGCTTGCAAATGTTGTTATGAACACAGTTATACGATCAAATGCAATTCATAATGTGTGTATGATGAAAATCGAATTTGGAAAAGTTTTTGTCCAAACCGTGATGCTGAAGTCGCGACTCTGGAGGAGTTGATGACTTGTTAATGTCTGGAACGCTTCAAAGGAGGCCGAAGAATCGATCTTGATGTTTGCAATTACTTGAATCTCAACGAAATTTGGTTTGCATCTCCACTTTTGTTCACGATTTCTAACGTTTTGAACCTGATTTTTTTCGGCCAATCCCCTCTTCTGTGTTCTGGACATGCTCCTTTATATATGAGGCTTGAATTAGGTCATACATCTTTTGAGAGAATCAAATCAATTTGGATCAAAAATATTTGCTTTGAAAGAGGAAATATTTGATTGAGAACTTGCTTTTGTTGTCCTATGAAGTCCACGTGATTGAGCTTTTGTTTGGAGATTTGAAAAATAATATAATTATAAACCTAAATCAATCTTTTGATATTTTATTTTAATTTATTTTGACTTATATTGAATAAAAATCAAAAAAATATTTAAAATAAAAAGATAACAAAGCCATGCACCAATTAAATTACTTGGCCCTCAAGATTCTCTTTGACTGGTTATATTTGATGGGAAATCAAATTTTTGATTAAAACTAATATTTCACATTTATATGATTTACTTATATTTAAATGAATTAAAATTCAAATAAATAAAATAAATCTTATATAAACAAAATAATTAGTTTAATGGCCCATATGAAGCCCATAGACATATCTCAAATCCATCTTTTAAGTCCATTGATCCAAAAAGTCCATTTTGCTCTCATTTAACTTTTGTGCATTTCTCCAAAATTGACCAACTTTCAACAAGTCATAGCTCTCTCAATTTTATTGTATGGAGGTATTGTGAGATATGTTGAGCCATATGAGATGCTTGGAAGCCATTGATTCAGTGATTTTCCTTTGAAAGAATCAAACCCTAGTTCAGAGCCTTTGTATAGGAGAATGTGTCTTATGAGCTTTGTGCATTGATCTGATTTTGAATAGGAGAAAATGCATGGGCAAATTTTGGGGTATGACAGTTCGCCACTGGAAAGCCCGCTTACAGGCCGCTAAGCGGCCAGTGCTGGGCCGAACTTTATTTTTCCTTCCCCTGAGGGCAGTTTCTGATTCTAATCGTAATCGGACCCCTCCTTAATTATTAGTACGCATATGTACGTTTGATGAGTAGTATTTTATAGCACCTTTTTACCTTGTTTCCGTTTGGCTACTCATGAATGGATATTATACGTAACGTAGATATGCTACCCAACAATTTTGTTTATTCATTTGGGATTAGATATGAATAATATGATGATAAGATGATACAATGTGTGTGGTGTCCGATGTTTCGGTTAAACATTCGGATTGAATTGCTTTGTGTGACTTTACGCTTGTTATGCGTGTGTATGCATGAATCGAAGCGGGCCAGGGGCTAGGTTGATTTATGACTCGGGCTTTGTGATCAATGAGTCGTCCCGGGCTTTGTGATCAATGGGACAGCCCCGATCGTGCGATCTTGGGCTCACACCTGAGCTACCGTTGCAGTGTGCTTGTGAGGGTCTGGAGGCTTCCCACTTGGTGTTAACACACTTGCGTGCTCGGTATGGTGGGGTTATGTAACCACGTAGGTTAACACATAATCGGTAACTCACCTCTAGTGGGGTCAAGTAGACTACACACTAGGCTTTCGCCCGATGGGCTCACGTGTTAAGATGGCGTGTTGTACTTGATGTCAACACACATGCGTAAAGGTGGCTATTGGAACAATGACGCCCTTTCGGCTAAGGTCATCTCGCGGCCAATTAGGCTTGTGCGAACCCATTCAACCATTCTTGCAGTGTGCTTGTACAAGTCTCTTGACATTAGACGTGGGTGTAACTCATCGAGGGTGTGTTCTATAACCTAGTCGAGGCATTAACGCGCTTCTTGATTCCCCGTATAAGGATACGGGTTTTGCATACTTGTTTGTGATACATTTGTGTGTTTGTATGTGATGAGTCCAATGGTGGATAAATCATTTGGTTGCTCCGTACTTGTACCGGATGTGAGGATTACCCGAATCCATGGCGGATTCGTTTGTTTTGCATGTACCCTTTAGATCCGAGTGGACTAATAGGATAGGCGGGCTCACTGAGATTTAGTAATCTCATCCCATTCCAATTCTATCTTTTTCAGGTGGTTCAAGGCAAGATCGTGGCAAAGGCAAGGCGGATTAGTCCTTTGGCGTTGATGCTAGATAACATCTTTTGTTCGCATTTTATGCTTTCGTAGTACTCTATTGGATATTGTACTATTTTGGATGTATTATCATTTTGGCCATGATACATTCGGCTCTTGTACCTCGTGCTTGTGATGTTTTTATTTCTATCTTTCCGCTGCGACATTATGTAATCATTGTCTTTATGAACCATATATGATACTTTATGCATATTATTCTAGACAAGTATGTGTGGGGTGTTACAGTTGGTATCAGAGCAGGTCGATTCTCGGCTTTGCTAAAGACACATCATAATGCAGCACAATTCTGCCTCATATGTGTATAGCCGGCATGATTCTGTGTGTCTTACCTATGGCATTGAGCCTGATCAACTTAATTCCGTGTGTAGGACAGACAGGGAGATGGCTGAGCAGCGCAGAGGTCCCGGAAGGCCAAGAACTAGGAATGTGGAATCCGAGCAAGCAGCTGGGAATGCAGGCGTACCTTGGCAGCAGATAATGCAACAAATGCAACAGCAGAATCAGATGATGATGCAGATGATGCAGGGTATGCAAGGACAACAACCTCCTGCTCCGGTTCCTGTTCCCCAAGCTCCAGCAGGGCCAGATTTTCGTGCTTTCTTCAGAATGGATCCCCCAGAGTTTGCAGGTGGCTTAGACCCAGTAATAGCTCATGACTGGTTGGCTAGTATGGAGAGGATATTCCAGGCAATCCAGTGTAACGAAGAAGAGAAGGTGATCTTCGCTACTCATAAGATGAAAGGACCAGCTCTTAGGTGGTGGAATACTGCGTCTACCTATTTCACTACCCAGGAGATCCCTAAGGACTGGCATCATTTCAAGGCGGCATTTCTAGAGAAGTATTTCCCTAACAGTGTTCGGACCCAAAGAGAAAGAGAATTCCAGAATTTCAAGCAAGGCAATTTGTCTGTTTCCGAGTATGCTGAAAAGTTTGAAGATATGGCTGATTACTCACGACAGGCTGTTTATGCACCTGACGAGCTATGGAAGATTGATCAATTCTTGATGGGTTTGAGGGCCGATATTGCTCATAGTGTGTCCCAGAGGGAGTTCACCACGTATGCTGAATGTTTGAGGCAGTGCTACGTTGCCGAAAACAGCTTGAAGAGAGTTCAAGAAGAAAGGAATCAAAACAGGGTTAACTTTAGAGACCAAGGAAGATCTACTCAGCACCTAAAGCCCCGTAACTCTCCATCAAAGAAGAAGCAAGGCTATGGTGACCAATCCAATCGACACCCTTATTGTGACAAGTGTAAAAGAAGACACCCTGGGGATTGCAAGCTCACTTCAGTGACTTGTTATGAGTGTGGCGAGCAAGGTCACATATCTACGTATTGTCCCAAGAAGAAGAAAACTCAGGAGAAGACCACAGGTCGCGTCTATACCTTGGATGCAAGAAAGGCCAAAGGGAACAACAATCTCATCGCAGGTACTTGTTATGTAAACAATCAACCCTTATGTGTGTTAGTTGATTGCGGAGCTACGCATTCTTTTATCTCTACCGAGTGTGCTTACCGACTTGGTTAGGAGGTTACTCCCTTACCCGACCCTATGGTCATTTCTTCAGCCACGGACGATACAGTGGAAGCTCGACTGATTTGTAAGGATTGTTCAGTATCTTTTAATGGTCGTGACTTTCCGATTGATCTAATTTGTTTACCTCTTAAGAGACTCGATGTCATTCTTGGAATGGATTGGTTGTCTCCTAATTCGGTGTATATTGGTTGCAAGGAAAAAGCCATATTCATTCCTGCTAAAGAAACATCCTCCGACGATGCAATTACCAAGTTGATTGAAGGTACGATCAGCGCGGTCAATTATCTCTTTTCACAAGAAGGATCTTTTCTTTTGATTCTTTCCGAAGAACCCTCCGTGAGGGTGGTATTGTCGGAAATACCTGTAGTGTGCGAATATCCTGATGTCTTTCCTGAGGATATCACTTCTCTTCCTCCAGAAAGGGAAGCGGAATTCTCAATTGATCTTATTCCTGGCACTGCCCCAGTTTCTATCACTCCATATAGGATGTCTCCCATTGAACTCAGAGAACTGAAGAGCCAGCTGGAAGGACTTCTAGCTAAGCATTTTATTCGGCCCAGTGTTTCTCCATGGGGAGCTCCTGTTCTATTGGTGAAAAAGAAGGATGGGAGTATGCGTTTATGCATCGACTATCGTCAGCTGAATAAGGTCACTATAAAGAACAAATACCCCTTACCGCGGATTGATGACCTCCTAGATCAGTTGAAAGGAGCCAGTGTGTTCTCGAAGATTGATCTCAGGTCAGGATATCATCAGATTCGGGTTAAGAGCTCAGATATACCTAAGACTGCATTCAGGACTCGGTATGGTCATTACGAGTTTTTAGTTATGCCTTTTGGTGTGACTAATGCTCCGGCGGTTTTCATGGATTATATGAATCGAATTTTTCAACCGTACCTGGATCAGTTTGTAGTGATCTTCATTGATGACATCTTAGTGTACTCACGTTCTCCGGAAGAACACGTCGAGCATTTGCGGATTGTGTTGTCTACTCTTCGAGAGAAGCAATTGTATGCCAAGTTCAGTAAGTGTGAGTTTTGGTTATCCGAAGTAAGTTTCTTTGGTCACGTCATCTCAGGAGGAGGCGTGGCAGTGGATCCTTCTAAAGTAGAAGCGGTGGTGAATTAGGATCGACCGAAGAGTGTGACAGAAGTCAGAAGTTTCCTGGGTTTGGCAGGTTATTACCGGAGGTTTATCATGGGATTCGCTAAATTAGCATTACCATTGACAAGACTTACCCGGAAGGAGGTTGCATTTGAGTGGGACTCCGAATGTGAGGAGAGTTTTCAGAAACTTAAGAAGAAGTTGACTACTGCACCTGTACTAGTGATTCCAGACCCAGACCGATCTTACGAAGTGTTCTGTGATGCTTCTAAGAGAGGTTTAGGCGGAGTATTGATGCAAGACGGTAAAGTCGTGGCTTATGCGTCTCGACAATTGAAATCTCATGAAGAGAATTACCCTACTCATGACCTTGAGCTTGCGGCAATAGTCTTTGCACTCAAGGTATGGCGTCACTACTTGTATGGAGTTCACTTTGAGATGTTCAGTGATCATAAGAGCTTGAAGTACCTCTTCGATCAGAAGGAGTTGAACATGCGGCAAAGAAGATGGATGGAATATCTTAAAGATTTCGACTTTGAACTGAGATACCATCCAGGAAAGGCTAATAAGGTAGCGGATGCCTTAAGCAGGAAGGAATTTCGGGTTGCAGAGTTGATGATGTTAGAACATGGATTATTAGAGAAGTTTCGGAACCTCAACCTCCAGTTCGATTGGACACCCAATGGTGTGCTAATTAGTAGCTTGAGTATTCAGAACGAACTGCGAGAGAGAGTTCGAGTGACTCAAGACTATGACGAACAATTGCAAGCAAGTGAGTGTATGCCCGACTTTAATAGAGCACCTGATGGACTTCTTTTATTTAAGGGAAGAATGTGTATACCGGATGATGATGAACTGAAACGCTTAATTCTCGATGAGGCGCACAAGAGTAGATATTCTATTCATCCTGGATCGACAAAAATGTATCAAGATTTGAAGAAAGACTTTTGGTGGTCAGGAATGAAGAAGGAGATTGCAGAATATGTGGCACGGTGTCCTATCTGCCAACAGGTTAAGATTGAACATCAGCGACCAGGCGGGATGTTACAACCATTAGAGATACCGGTGTGGAAGTGGGATTCTATCTCTATGGACTTCATTGTGGGATTACCTCGTGCTCGAGGCGGATATGACTCCATATGGGTAATAGTGGATAGATTGACTAAGTCTGCTCACTTTTTGCCTGTAAAGACGACCCACAAGGTGATACATCTCGCGAAACTTTTCATAGCAGAGATTGTGCGGTTACATGGTGTGCCATCCAGTATAGTGTCTGATCGAGATCCAAAGTTCACTTCGAGATTCTGGAAGGCGTTCCATAAGGAAATGGGGACTAGACTGGATATGAGTACTTCCAGCCATCCTCAAACTGACGGGCAAACAGAAAGAACCATTCAGACGATAGAAGATATGTTAAGAGCTTGTATTCTGGAAGAAGGTGGGAGTTGGAAGGATCATTTACCCTTGGTATAGTTCGCATATAATAACAGTTATCATGCCAGCTTGGGTATGGCTCCCTATGAGGCTCTATATGGGAGAAAGTGTCGATCTCCGGTGTGTTGGGCTGAAGTGGGAGAAAAGGGTATCCTTGGACCGGAAATTATACGAGAGACCACTGAGAAGGTCAAAGTGATTCAGGATAACCTTAAGAAGGCCCAAGACCGACAGAAGAATTATGCGGACAAACGAAGAAGACCTTTGGAATTTGAAGTTGGAGACCACGTGTATTTGAAGGTCACCCCGAGATTGAGATTGGGAGGGCCGTTCAGAACGCGTAAGCTTAGTCCGAGATATGTGGGACCATACCAGATTTTGAGTCGGGTGGGCGAAGTGGCTTATCAGTTGGCATTGCCACCTTCACTATCCGGGCTGCATGATGTGTTCCATGTATCTCAACTTCGAAGGTTCGTGCCTAACGTTTTTCACCCTATCCTCCCAGATTCTGTTGAAGTAGAACCAGATCTCTCCTATGATCCCCAACCTTGCGGTATTTTGAAGCATGCTAGCAAGTCCCTAAGGAACAAAGAGATACCTCTCGTGAAAGTGTTGTGGGACGAAGCGCGTCCTGAGGAGGCTACGTGGGAGCTTGAGTCAGAGATGCGTGAATCCTATCCTCATTTGTTCTGGTAAGTTTTCGAATTCGAGGACGAATTGTAATTAAGGGGGGGAGAATGTAATACCCAGTATTATAATTGTCCTATTATTATTACTAATTT
Organism: Vicia villosa; assembly: GCF_029867415.1. Taxonomy (NCBI): domain Eukaryota; kingdom Viridiplantae; phylum Streptophyta; class Magnoliopsida; order Fabales; family Fabaceae; genus Vicia; species Vicia villosa. The sequence continues at coordinate 123,921 of NW_026704982.1, read as the reverse complement.
GTTTTGGTATAAATGATGGATAAACATAATACACATTCTTACTAATAGGCTTGTTATGATAATTGAGCCAATTAGTGACATGGGAGGGTAGTTTAGACATTTCCCACTAAATTAGATGTAAGACTTGGGTTGTGGTCCCTCACTCTCTCCACTCTTGCAAAAACCAGAATTTGTTGTTGGAAGGCAAAGAAACGTGAAATAGAAGGAGGAAGAGAGAAGCTTGTCATTCTTCAACATTGCATGCACCTTGATCAAGCTCAATCCACCTCTGAACCTTGATTTTCGCAGTCTTTCCTCAATCTAAGGTGAGTCCATAGATAGAAAATGGGGTTTGACTCATTTGGGAACTTTTGGGGTTTAAGGGTTTTGGAGAAATTAGGCTTAGATCCTTGCTAATAACATGTTTTGATGTTGTTGATTGCTTGTTTATACTGTATGTTGGCTGGATATACCCTTAATTTGTGCATGCAGGTGAAATCAAGGGGTTAAAGTACCCCAGGACAGAACTGATGAGTTCTGCATTTTTTCTGTTTCTGCTATGAGCCGCTAAGCGGGCTAAGACCGCTAAGCGGTACTGGGCACTTTTCCAGAAATTCGCGGCTCCGCTGAGCGGGCCCAGTCTTCCCGCTGAGCGGAGGATGCTGTTGTGAAGAAAAAATAAATATCGCGAGCCCGCTAAGCGGACGTGAGGCCGCTAAGCGGGAAAACATTTGTGGTTCGCCACTGGAAAGCCCGCTTACAGGCCGCTAAGCGGCCAGTGCTGGGCAGAACTTTATTTTTCCTTCCCCTGAGGGCAGTTTCTGATTCTAATCGTAATCGGACCCCTCCTTAATTATTAGTACGCATATGTACGTTTGATGAGTAGTATTTTATAGCACCTTTTTACCTTGTTTCCGTTTGGCTACTCATGAATGGATATTATACGTAACGTAGATATGCTACCCAACAATTTTGTTTATTCATTTGGGATTAGATATGAATAATATGATGATAAGATGATACAATGTGTGTGGTGTCCGATGTTTCGGTTAAACATTCGGATTGAATTGCTTTGTGTGACTTTACGCTTGTTATGCGTGTGTATGCATGAATCGAAGCGGGCCAGGGGCTAGGTTGATTTATGACTCGGGCTTTGTGATCAATGAGTCGTCCCGGGCTTTGTGATCAATGGGACAGCCCCGATCGTGCGATCTTGGGCTCACACCTGAGCTACCGTTGCAGTGTGCTTGTGAGGGTCTGGAGGCTTCCCACTTGGTGTTAACACACTTGCGTGCTCGGTATGGTGGGGTTATGTAACCACGTAGGTTAACACATAATCGGTAACTCACCTCTAGTGGGGTCAAGTAGACTACACACTAGGCTTTCGCCCGATGGGCTCACGTGTTAAGATGGCGTGTTGTACTTGATGTCAACACACATGCGTAAAGGTGGCTATTGGAACAATGACGCCCTTTCGGCTAAGGTCATCTCGCGGCCAATTAGGCTTGTGCGAACCCATTCAACCATTCTTGCAGTGTGCTTGTACAAGTCTCTTGACATTAGACGTGGGTGTAACTCATCGAGGGTGTGTTCTATAACCTAGTCGAGGCATTAACGCGCTTCTTGATTCCCCGTATAAGGATACGGGTTTTGCATACTTGTTTGTGATACATTTGTGTGTTTGTATGTGATGAGTCCAATGGTGGATAAATCATTTGGTTGCTCCGTACTTGTACCGGATGTGAGGATTACCCGAATCCATGGCGGATTCGTTTGTTTTGCATGTACCCTTTAGATCCGAGTGGACTAATAGGATAGGCGGGCTCACTGAGATTTAGTAATCTCATCCCATTCCAATTCTATCTTTTTCAGGTGGTTCAAGGCAAGATCGTGGCAAAGGCAAGGCGGATTAGTCCTTTGGCGTTGATGCTAGATAACATCTTTTGTTCGCATTTTATGCTTTCGTAGTACTCTATTGGATATTGTACTATTTTGGATGTATTATCATTTTGGCCATGATACATTCGGCTCTTGTACCTCGTGCTTGTGATGTTTTTATTTCTATCTTTCCGCTGCGACATTATGTAATCATTGTCTTTATGAACCATATATGATACTTTATGCATATTATTCTAGACAAGTATGTGTGGGGTGTTACAGTTGGTATCAGAGCAGGTCGATTCTCGGCTTTGCTAAAGACACATCATAATGCAGCACAATTCTGCCTCATATGTGTATAGCCGGCATGATTCTGTGTGTCTTACCTATGGCATTGAGCCTGATCAACTTAATTCCGTGTGTAGGACAGACAGGGAGATGGCTGAGCAGCGCAGAGGTCCCGGAAGGCCAAGAACTAGGAATGTGGAATCCGAGCAAGCAGCTGGGAATGCAGGCGTACCTTGGCAGCAGATAATGCAACAAATGCAACAGCAGAATCAGATGATGATGCAGATGATGCAGGGTATGCAAGGACAACAACCTCCTGCTCCGGTTCCTGTTCCCCAAGCTCCAGCAGGGCCAGATTTTCGTGCTTTCTTCAGAATGGATCCCCCAGAGTTTGCAGGTGGCTTAGACCCAGTAATAGCTCATGACTGGTTGGCTAGTATGGAGAGGATATTCCAGGCAATCCAGTGTAACGAAGAAGAGAAGGTGATCTTCGCTACTCAGAAGATGAAAGGACCAGCTCTTAGGTGGTGGAATACTGCGTCTACCTATTTCACTACCCAGGAGATCCCTAAGGACTGGCATCATTTCAAGGCGGCATTTCTAGAGAAGTATTTCCCTAACAGTGTTCGGACCCAAAGAGAAAGAGAATTCCAGAATTTCAAGCAAGGCAATTTGTCTGTTTCCGAGTATGCTGAAAAGTTTGAAGATATGGCTGATTACTCACGACAGGCTGTTTATGCACCTGACGAGCTATGGAAGATTGATCAATTCTTGATGGGTTTGAGGGCCGATATTGCTCATAGTGTGTCCCAGAGGGAGTTCACCACGTATGCTGAATGTTTGAGGCAGTGCTACGTTGCCGAAAACAGCTTGAAGAGAGTTCAAGAAGAAAGGAATCAAAACAGGGTTAACTTTAGAGACCAAGGAAGATCTACTCAGCACCTAAAGCCCCGTAACTCTCCATCAAAGAAGAAGCAAGGCTATGGTGACCAATCCAATCGACACCCTTATTGTGACAAGTGTAAAAGAAGACACCCTGGGGATTGCAAGCTCACTTCAGTGACTTGTTATGAGTGTGGCGAGCAAGGTCACATATCTACGTATTGTCCCAAGAAGAAGAAAACTCAGGAGAAGACCACAGGTCGCGTCTATACCTTGGATGCAAGAAAGGCCAAAGGGAACAACAATCTCATCGCAGGTACTTGTTATGTAAACAATCAACCCTTATGTGTGTTAGTTGATTGCGGAGCTACGCATTCTTTTATCTCTACCGAGTGTGCTTACCGACTTGGTTAGGAGGTTACTCCCTTACCCGACCCTATGGTCATTTCTTCAGCCACGGACGATACAGTGGAAGCTCGACTGATTTGTAAGGATTGTTCAGTATCTTTTAATGGTCGTGACTTTCCGATTGATCTAATTTGTTTACCTCTTAAGAGACTCGATGTCATTCTTGGAATGGATTGGTTGTCTCCTAATTCGGTGTATATTGGTTGCAAGGAAAAAGCCATATTCATTCCTGCTAAAGAAACATCCTCCGACGATGCAATTACCAAGTTGATTGAAGGTACGATCAGCGCGGTCAATTATCTCTTTTCACAAGAAGGATCTTTTCTTTTGATTCTTTCCGAAGAACCCTCCGTGAGGGTGGTATTGTCGGAAATACCTGTAGTGTGCGAATATCCTGATGTCTTTCCTGAGGATATCACTTCTCTTCCTCCAGAAAGGGAAGCGGAATTCTCAATTGATCTTATTCCTGGCACTGCCCCAGTTTCTATCACTCCATATAGGATGTCTCCCATTGAACTCAGAGAACTGAAGAGCCAGCTGGAAGGACTTCTAGCTAAGCATTTTATTCGGCCCAGTGTTTCTCCATGGGGAGCTCCTGTTCTATTGGTGAAAAAGAAGGATGGGAGTATGCGTTTGTGCATCGACTATCGTCAGCTGAATAAGGTCACTATAAAGAACAAATACCCCTTACCGCGGATTGATGACCTCCTAGATCAGTTGAAAGGAGCCAGTGTGTTCTCGAAGATTGATCTCAGGTCAGGATATCATCAGATTCGGGTTAAGAGCTCAGATATACCTAAGACTGCATTCAGGACTCGGTATGGTCATTACGAGTTTTTAGTTATGCCTTTTGGTGTGACTAATGCTCCGGCGGTTTTCATGGATTATATGAATCGAATTTTTCAACCGTACCTGGATCAGTTTGTAGTGATCTTCATTGATGACATCTTAGTGTACTCACGTTCTCCGGAAGAACACGTCGAGCATTTGCGGATTGTGTTGTCTACTCTTCGAGAGAAGCAATTGTATGCCAAGTTCAGTAAGTGTGAGTTTTGGTTATCCGAAGTAAGTTTCTTTGGTCACGTCATCTCAGGAGGAGGCGTGGCAGTGGATCCTTCTAAAGTAGAAGCGGTGGTGAATTAGGATCGACCGAAGAGTGTGACAGAAGTCAGAAGTTTCCTGGGTTTGGCAGGTTATTACCGGAGGTTTATCATGGGATTCGCTAAATTAGCATTACCATTGACAAGACTTACCCGGAAGGAGGTTGCATTTGAGTGGGACTCCGAATGTGAGGAGAGTTTTCAGAAACTTAAGAAGAAGTTGACTACTGCACCTGTACTAGTGATTCCAGACCCAGACCGATCTTACGAAGTGTTCTGTGATGCTTCTAAGAGAGGTTTAGGCGGAGTATTGATGCAAGACGGTAAAGTCGTGGCTTATGCGTCTCGACAATTGAAATCTCATGAAGAGAATTACCCTACTCATGACCTTGAGCTTGCGGCAATAGTCTTTGCACTCAAGGTATGGCGTCACTACTTGTATGGAGTTCACTTTGAGATGTTCAGTGATCATAAGAGCTTGAAGTACCTCTTCGATCAGAAGGAGTTGAACATGCGGCAAAGAAGATGGATGGAATATCTTAAAGATTTCGACTTTGAACTGAGATACCATCCAGGAAAGGCTAATAAGGTAGCGGATGCCTTAAGCAGGAAGGAATTTCGGGTTGCAGAGTTGATGATGTTAGAACATGGATTATTAGAGAAGTTTCGGAACCTCAACCTCCAGTTCGATTGGACACCCAATGGTGTGCTAATTAGTAGCTTGAGTATTCAGAACGAACTGCGAGAGAAAGTTCGAGTGACTCAAGACTATGACGAACAATTGCAAGCAAGTGAGTGTATGCCCGACTTTAATAGAGCACCTGATGGACTTCTTTTATTTAAGGGAAGAATGTGTATACCGGATGATGATGAACTGAAACGCTTAATTCTCGATGAGGCGCACAAGAGTAGATATTCTATTCATCCTGGATCGACAAAAATGTATCAAGATTTGAAGAAAGACTTTTGGTGGTCAGGAATGAAGAAGGAGATTGCAGAATATGTGGCACGGTGTCCTATCTGCCAACAGGTTAAGATTGAACATCAGCGACCAGGCGGGATGTTACAACCATTAGAGATACCGGTGTGGAAGTGGGATTCTAAAAAGTCCTAGAACTCTTCCATATCTTAAAAATTGAGGGAGATATGCCTTGTCAAAGTTGGACAATTTTAAGAGGAAAAATGTGAAACAAAAGGCTTCAAATTGAATTTTCTTGCAAAGGAGCTCAATATTTTTTGGCCCAAGCTTGATCCTCAAGTTATCCAAGATTCAAAAATCAATTTCCACAAAATTATGTGATTTATTTGATTTTATTTGAATTTTTATTCATTTAAAAAGTGATTAAAATCAAATAATCAAAGATTTATGAAAGAGATTTGATTTGGTTCTAATTTCCAATCATATCCAATCAAGTACTCTTCATATTTTCCATCCAATTTCGTTCATAACAACCTTGATGAGATTGGATTGAGATTGGCCAAAGATAGAAAGAAATATTGTATTTTTCAATCAAATTTCCATGTGATTCAAACAATGATCCAAGCCCATGAAAACAACCCTGTCATACCCTAATTTTTGACCCCCCTGAGATGATATATCTTCAGGATTTTTTATCAGGTCAAGACAAGTACCCAGAGCAGTCATTTCTCCATCTGGTACCTAATCGAGGATGCTCAAAGACAAGAAAGCTCAGGCAAAGGATCAGTCAATACAAAGACTAGTCTCTAATACAATCATGGGGCTCAAAAACTTCACTTTTCTCATCTATGATTGATTAGACATCCAGTCATATGAGTACAGGTTTACTCAGGTCACCAGACTAGGGTTTTGAGCCTATCAAGGACTGAAATCAGGGATCACATCTGGGAAACCCTAAAAAACCTCAGAGGGTCATTCAAAGACATCAATCATCTTCAAATAACTCATATTACAAGGTCTACTAGACATCACACTTCAATTCAAAGTCTACAGTCATTACTTTCACATGGTCGACAAATTAGGGTTTTGACCTAATTCACCAAGATAGTTGACTTCTGATCAGGGCATGAATCCAAAACTCAAGACATGATTCAAGGATCTCTACTACCTCCATATAATCCATTTATATCATCCATTTGAGGAGAAGATCTTATTTCTACACAAAAGCCCAAAAAATTCACTTTGTCAGGAAAAAGTCAACTGTGAAGGATCATCATTGACTTTTAAGGTTTTTGGTCAAAAAATGACTTTCAAAGATCAATATCATCAATATATGGATGTCAAAGTCATTTGGCCAAAGGAATTCAAAGAAATTCATCAAGGAGCGAAAAGTCGGGAATTAGGGTTTTTGAAGGCATGGTGAGATCTCAAAATTTCACCTACACAACTCAAAAAACTTCCAACATGAAAGTTGTAGATCTTGCCAAATAAAACAACATCTTACAAGGGAACTTTTTTCAAAAGATCAACCATTTATGAAGTTTTGGAAATTTTGAAGTTTAGGTCATAAACACTTAGAAATTTTTCTAAGTGTTTTAACCTAGTTTCTTCCAACTTTGGCCTCATTTTTCACAAATTTCCCAAAGGATTCTGAAGAAGACATAAACTAATGATTTAAAGTAGATGTTTAGGGCTTTCCAAATTGTGTTCAACCTTCTCAAAATTCAATTTGAGCTAAGAGTTATGCTTGTTCAAAGTTGGCCTCATGAAGTAAAATTATAGGTCATGCATCATTTTGGAACTTTGAAATTTTGTGCACATGACCTCAAATACAGATGCTACATGACCCATAATACATCTGCAAACATGCCATGCATTCATTTTCACCATGCCATAAGAATTGAAGAAGATTCTAAAAACAAGAACATGTGATTATGTAATGATTACATTTGTGAATTTATGGCAAATTGATGAATCACCCAAGGAATCTTCTCACCAACCAATTAGAGCTCATTTCTGGCTCAGAATTGTCCCCTAATATCAAGCAAAATCGAGGGCTAGGGGATTGATCAAATGGAATCAAAATTCTCATCATTGCATAAGAGATATTTGCAAATTTCCTTCATGGCTAAGAAACCAAATCAACTTCACTAAGCAAGCTCACTCTCTCAATCAGTACTGAGTCATTTGCCTATAAATAGGAGAGCATACTTCAGTAGAAAAACACACCAAAGCAACCATATTACTTGCTTTCTCTTTCTCTTCTTTTGTTCATTGTTTTTCAAAGTTCTTTGGCAAGAAGAATCGATTTCTTCAAACCAGAGCTTATCTTTGGGAAGTGAGCATTCTAACATCTCAAGGGAGGTCATTTGAGGTGATCCAAGCACCTGGATCACTTCTGTAGGTGGAGGAACACCATTGTTGCTCTCACTTTGGAGCATTTGCAGTTGGAGGTCCATGGAGTAATTCAGGAGGTTCTGAGCCAAGCCAATCATCCAGGCACACTCCTCAGGTCATAGTGAAGCTAACCAGATGGCTGCAGCCCATCTGTAACTCTAAATTCAACACCCTCCATGTTCACTTGAAGCTGAAATCGAGGGAGGTCCATAGAACAATTCAGAAGGATTCAGGCTATAATAAACATCCAGTTAGCATCATTGAGTCTCAGGGAAGCTATTGAGATCATTCATTCAAGCCCAGGTGCCCTCAATCATCCTCACGACCTTCAGTTTCAGAGGTAAGTTTCTGAACCTCACCTCTTTAATTTAAGCACTCTTTGTGATAAAGCTCGATTCTATCTTGTTCAGCATCATCAGAGGATTGAAAACCCTCTATCATCATTCATTTATCTTTCAGCATAGCCATTTAATTTGATTTTTAAGTTTTAGGGTTCTTCACGATTTCTGGTAAATTAGTTAGATGTAGTTAATATAAGTACATGTTAGTTACATATTTAGAATCGTGAGTAAATTTAGAGCAAGTTTGGTCTTTACATCTTTGCAATTGGTGGAGAAATGAGCAAGTTCATAAATTTGAAATTTGAGAGCTTGAGGTTGAAGACGAAGATGGTGGTGGCGCGCAATTTTCAAACTCAGGTCTAAGTTTATTTTATTTTGATTGATACCTGTTTCATTAACGACTAAAACGTGATAGCCCAGTGGTAGAGAGTGTTTGTGTGTTGCGCGTGCCCAAAGTCTGGGGTTCGAATCCCCCTCGCCCCAGACTTTTTGATTCTTTTATTTTTTCAATGATTTACTACTTGTTTTAAAACATAACCAAATGAGCGCAAGTTACTATCACCATGCGCGCGCTGGCCCAGTGGTTTGGTTTTGGGTGTGTGACCTAAAGGGCGTGAGTTCAAGCCTTGGTGAAGACATTTCTATATTTTTTACCACTTTTCACACTTATTTCCTTCACAACTTCACATAAATATTTAACCTATCAAATTAAATCATTTTCACTTCATTTTTCACACACTTCTTATTTAACATATCTATTTTGTGAATAATCAAAAAAATCATAAAAATATTATTTATTTCATGTATTTTTATTAGGTTTAAAATAGTATGTTTTAAGTGTTTTCTTAAATACTTTAAATATATATTATCACTTTATTTTAACCTAATCACTTTGTAAATAAGTTTATGATAAAACCCTAATTATTTAGGTCTTAATTAAGTAAAAATCTTTATTTTTACTTTGATTAAGTTGACTTTTGTCAATTTTCAAAGCTGTTATCAATCTCCGATTAAACGGATGATTAAGGTTTTCAAACAACAAAACCTTATATCGTTTCAAATCATTTTCAACTGCTTTTATCACCAGTACTGCAAAGTACTGGGCCTCTAATAGAGTGTAAGTCCCAAAAACCTTCTCTTCTTAGCTTGTTTTCAAAACTGTATTTTCAAAATCTTCTTTCTGTTTTCAAAACATTCTTCTGGTATTTGAAGGGCATTATTCCCGGTGAAACTCTTCAGATACCTATGTGACCTTTGTCCATCTTCACTTCTTCTGTTTTCAAAAACCATTAACTGTTTATCATATATATATTCAACTGTTATCAACAAAAACAACAAAAATACTGTTGAGGCTCTGTACATACTTCTTCAATGGCCTCCACTCCATCCAGGTTAGGCTTTACAAGCTTTCAATTTACAGTCTTTATTTAAATTACTGTCAAATATAAACTGTGCATATATTAGTTTAGAACTGCGTTTGAGTATAAACCCTAGGACAGTTAAACTATATATATATTATAGGAATATGACCTAGGATTGAGAATGTCTTCCCGGTGAAGGCTCTTTCCTAATTAGAGATCTGTAGTTCAAACCCCCAAGATGAATTATTCCCGGTGAAACATCTTGGCAAAAACCTTAGAATCCAAAAAAGAGGACACATCCACCCAAAGAGGAATTATTCCCGGTGAAACCTCTTACCCATTTGCTTAGAGCCAAAATAAGTTCAAAACTACATAGCTTTCTCTTGTGCTATAACAAGGACCCTCGATTAGCCTCCTCTTGGGCTTTGTACAAGGACCCACAGGCTTCTTAAAAGCATTTCCAGCTTCCTCTTGAGCTTGTATACAAGGACCCATCAGGTTTCTTATAAACATAGGAACAGGTCTTTAGTCACCTTTTAGCCTATCCTGGTGAGTTTCTTCCAATTTAAACCAGACTTTAAACAAGCTAAGTTTGTCTCAATTTTGCATTGAGTACACTTTTTGGAATGAGAGACATGGACAGTCTCTGTCACCCTCATCTTCATCAATCTTCCTTAGCAGAGTCTAGGATCCATGTTTGATCATCCTCAGCATTGAGTCAGCCTTCATCTTGGGCTTTAAACAAGAAGTCTCACTAGATAATCTTTCTGCCATTCATTTTAATGTCAAAACCCCTGGAAAGGATTAGCCTCCAACATCTGTCTAAAATGTCAAAACCCCTGGAAAGGGTTAGCCTCCAAAGTCAATTAATAAGAATGTCAAAAAATAAATAATTTCATTCTCTTAGGAGATAATTTCCCCAAAAGAGTCAAAACCCCTGGAAAGGGTCAGCCTCCAAAAAACATGATAAAAGTCAGTCTTTTAACAGACAAATTCACCAGCTGAGTCAAAATCCCTGGAAAGGGTTAGCTTCCAAAGAAAAATAGTCTTTTAATAAATAAAACCTCCTCAGTAGAGTCAAAACCAACAAAAACAGTTAGCCTCAACCTTGGGCTTCATACAAGGCACCCAAACAATAAAACTCCCCTGTCAAGAGTCAGCCTCAACCTTGGGCTTTGTACAAGGCAGATAATAGAGTCTCCCCAGTGAGTCCTTCATCACTCAGTAGCCCCAACCTTGGGCTTTGTACAAGGCAGATAAACCATATCTTTCATGTGTCAAAGATTCCTAACACTTAGAATCTTTCCCCATATAGTCATCAATACTTAATTCATTTAAGAGTCCGCCACAACCTTGGGCTTTGTACAAGGCAGAAAATAGTGTTTTTCCCTAGCTAAAGTCAGCCACAACCTTGGGCTTTGTACAAGGCACATAAATAGAGTCTCCCTAAGTAGAGTCAGCCTCAATTCTGGGCTTTGTACAGAACACTAAAATACCCTGTAATTAATCCCCAGTGGAGTCATCTCCCAGAGTCAATAATATTAATTAATCAATCAAAAAGCCTCAAGCTTGGGCCTCATACAAGCCAGCTAAAAGTCAAATCTTTTATACAGTAGATAGACATAGCTTATCTCCATAAAGAGATATTTTTACTACTCTACCACATTCAAACAAACAAACATTCCATTTCAATTTTAATCAAGTCTCCCATTTAGGATTTTGAAAGGCATGAGCTGGCAGTAAAACCCAGACATGTGGTAACTTTCCCTAATTTGGATGAGCATCTTTCTTTCATTTAAGAGGCATTTGACTGGTATACTTGCACATACACAAGTAAGGTCCCCCTCTTGAATGAAATGAATTCAGTTATTCTGTCACTCCTTTAAATGTTTGTGGTAGAATAGTACAAATACCTCTCTGTAGAGATAATTTCATGTCTCTTTACTGTAAACAGAGATTTAATTCCAAGCTTCAACCTTGAGCTTCAAACAAGGCACCAAAAAAAACAATTAATTTCCCTAGTTAGTTCCCCGAACTACATTAAGCTCTGACTTCCACTAGGGATATGTAGGCATGAGGTTCACAAGGAATCTCAGCGAGCTAATAAAATACCAAAAATAGTCAGTTTGTTTGTCTGTCTGTCTTTTTTTTAATCAATTCAATTCCTTCTCCTAATACAAAGGAGAAACTTTCCCAATCATTAGCAATAAACACAATCACAAATGACACAGAGAAGGTTCCTGTAGAGTACTACAGATATGTAGGGTGCTTAAACACTTCCCTATGTATAACTGACCTCCCGGACTCCAGAATTTCTAGTCTAGGTGAAATCCCCACACTTAGCAAACTCCTAGGGTTTAGTTGAGATCTTTTTTCCCCTTTCCTACTCGTAGGACAAATAAGAAAGTTCGTGTGATATCGTAGGAAGAACTGAAATAAAATTCATCCCACCACGGGCGCATTCTCCTTCCAAATTTCGCGTGAAGGGTTTAGCGTGCCGTCCTCCCAAGTGAAACGGGGAGGTAAAGAAAACGACCACCACAACCGGTTAATAACCATTTAATTATATTCAAATTATATAAATGGATAATCAAGCCATTAATAATTAAACCGGTTAACAACCATTTAATTATATCAAAATATTTAAAACGGATTTAGATTTAGTTATGGATTTGGACCTCACAACCAGATATTTTGCACACCCCTAATTTGGGAGTTTAAACAATATTTAAAAATAAATAAAAGATCAAAGGAAAGGAGGAGTGTGAGTAATCCCCATCTAGAAGACTAGCATTATATTTTAATTTTCTTCATTGTACTAAAGTAATTAATTTTGTAATGTATTTACATATAAAAAGTTTATTATTTTTGAAAAAATTGTTTGTTTTTCTTTATAAGAGTTTTGATTACTTATTATTTTATTTTTATCTATTTTCTTCCCTACAATATATATTTAAAATTGATAAGTCTAAGCCAAATTGAAAGAGGACTCTTACTAAAGTTGATTTCACAACACTAACACTACATGTCTTACTTTATTAATGTAGTTGACACCATGTTACTTGTTTTCCTAGGAAACCACTTACGTTATCTTTTGCTTTTTCCACACGCACCTGCTTTCCCATTATATATAGAACTCCATAGCTAGAGGAAATAATGTAAAAGAATAACAACAAGAAAGAGTAAAGGAAAAAATAGAAAGAAATAATGGAATGGAAAACATATTATTTGGACATGATTCTTGTCCCATTAGGGTTTTTAATGACCATTAGTTATCATGTATGGTTGTGGCATAAGACTCGATCAGAGCCTTTTTCCACTTCAATTGGAATCAATGCTCATGCTAGAAGATTTTGGGTTCCTACCATGTTAAAGGTAAATGCTATCTATTCTATATTATTTGCAATTTTCTTTTTTACCATATATTTCAAAACATTAATAAATTCTAATGCATAAATTAAAACATCATGTCAATTTCAGGATATTGAAAAGAAAAACATCCTAGTAGCACAAAGTCTCCGCAATCTAATAATGGGATCAACTCTGATGGCCACCACATCAATTCTTCTATCAGCTGGTTTAGCCGCTATCATAAGTAGTACTTACTCTATAAAAAAGCCTCTCGAAGATATTATCTATGGCGCTCACGGCGAATTTATGGTAGCACTTAAATATGTGACACTTCTTACCATATTTTTATTCTCTTTTTTCTGCCACAGTCTCTCAATTAGGTTTCTCAACCAATTAAGCCTCCTAATTTGCACACCACAAGATGTTATGTCTTTGGTTACTCCTGAATATTTGGTAGAGATTTTGGAGAGAGGAACAACTTTGAACACTATTGGAAATAGGATTTTCTACTCTGCACTCCCACTTTTGCTTTGGATATTTGGTCCTGTCTTGGTTTTCTTGTGTTCTTTGGCTATGTTGATAGTGTTTTACAATCTTGACATTGTTTGTGGAAGTGGAAAAAAAGAGAAGATTGTACTTAGTGATGAAAACAACTATGTCTAATATGATTATGCAATTGTAAGAAAATGCAAATAGATAAGATTAAGAAATAAATATGGCAATCCAATTAGTACTATACTTTTATAATGAAGATATATTTAATTTAGTTCATAAGAAATTGTTTAAAATTCAATTAAATTTAAAAAATATAAAGATAACTTATAAATAGATGGGACATATAGCTCAACAATTATGTGTTAGTTTAGTTATATGAATATAAACGGTTGATTTAGAATTAATCTCTAACAATAATTGTTATTTATATTTATGTAATAATATAAACAAGTTGTTGATTAGAATTCAATAATTTTTAAGAAAAAATTAATTTTTTATTATAAGAAAATGTCATAACAGGACAAAAAAGAGTTTACTGACCATTTTTATAATAGTTTTTTTTTTAAAAATTTAAAAGTTATTTTATTTGAGTTTTGAAATTTTTTAAAGGTTAAAATAAATTTTAAATTGAATAAAATTCACATGAATTTACCCATAATTTAAGAGGAATTATTTAAATTAGACGTTTTCTCGTGCGATGCATGGGATAGTCATACACATTTTTATAAAATTTATTAGTAATAATTATAATTTAAAATTTTTTAAAAAATAAATTAAAAAATATTTAGTAATATATCATTAATTTATGTCATATTGTTTTCAAACTTTAATTTCGTTTTTACAATTGAATATTATTTCACTCCTATTAATTTTTAATAATTGTATCATATAATAAAAATGAGATTATTTATACCCTCTACTATTTTAAATAAGAATACATATTCATAAAATAGAAGAGTTGAATTCACTTTAAATTTGTTATATATTTAAAAAAAACAGTGTATGGACAAATTTCTCTATAAGTGAATTTAATTCAATTAAGCTTAAAAAAACTTAGTGTAAGTTTATTCTCTAAATCATGAATAAATTAAATATTAATTTCAATAGATTATCCTACAATTATTATATTACAATGATGTGCACAAAAATATTAAGATATTCCATAGGGCTGTTTTAGTAATTTTTAGTTTCACTTTAACAATGTTAAAAGGAGTTAGGACTGACCCTACTTCTTCATCTAAACCAATATATAATAAAAGAAATAACATTTTCTCAATAAATAATTTGGATATACATAGTAGAGCAAGTGCATATATTTTTTTCTCTCATCCCAAATTTGGACAAATATGTAACCCATTTTATGAATGGCACTTAAAAATATCATTCACTCTGTATAAATTTATAAATATTCAAGATATTTACTATTGCGTAACTCAAAATAAAATTAAATTACAACATTAAAAAATTAATGAACATTCAAAAAATTAATGAAAATTGTTTAAACTATTATAATCAATCACTTGCCAACATGACATCCTCACTTAAACCAATATTCTATTTCTAAATAAAAACTACAAATGTTTAAAATAAAATAGAGATTTAAAATTGAATCGAAGTTATAACCAAAAAAAGTATGAACATTATCTTTCCTTCTTTCAATTTTCATGAAAGACATTCTAAAATAAGTGAAATATGCAAAAAAAAAAAAATATTGAAATATATTTTAAAGTATCAATTCAATGGTTGTAGAAAATAATTCTTTTTTAACCAAATTTTTTGATCTAGCAAAATATTAATTGTAAAACAACCTAAATCATAGATTGGAGAAGAGAGATGTGTGTTAAAAAGACGAGTCTCAATCACTAAGGTTAACGCTATAATTAATTTCCTGAAAATAGTCATGAATAAAGTTAGATGCAATTTTAAAAAATTTAATATAAATATATAAATAATTAATAAATTATAATACAACGTCAATTTTTCATAAAACAAACAAAATTTAAGATAGGAGAGAGATCAAGAAATGATAAGACATCAATTAATTAAAATACAGTGTAATTTTTTCATATAATAAAACAGAAAATAAGAAATGAGAGAAATCAGGATCTAGAGCATAGCCTCAAGTTTTGCTTTTAGACTTTATGCAATTTTAACACAATTTAACCTTTAATAAAAACTATCATATAAGCCTGTTTTTATTAATTAAAATATGATATAGTTCTATTGATTCCAGAAAAAAATGAAATATAGTTCTCTTGTTTTGATTTATAAAAACTCGTCTACATACTAACTAACAAAACAATCAAGAAACCATAACCAGCAAATATATCGTTAAGAGTCTCACATCGGATAATATATGGCTTGAACATGTTCTTATAAGTGGGACAATCCTCATCCTACAAGTCGGTTTTGTAGGGTTGAGTTAGGCTCAACTACACTTCTCAACATATATGTATATGAGCTAATTTCATTAGAGTTAGTGGTTTATATAATGGAGGTGGACTTTTTTTTCAATGTAACTAAAAAATAATAACAGCTACAATGTAACTTTTTTTCAGCAAAATTTAATGTCATTGGAGTATGATATTGAAATTTTTTAAGATTAAGAACATGGATTTTTCTTAATGATAGGAATTAGTTGTAAAAGACGTGGGGTAAAAAAAATGTTAGTTAAAACCAAACAATATATTTATTAATTAAAAATGATAAAGAGAGATAATGAAGTTAGTGGGGTTAATTTTTTTTTTAACTTGGAATTAGTGGTTAAATATTGGAAGTAGATTATTAATAATATTATTACAATAATTTAATTGTATTAAAACAATTATGATAAACATTAAATGTAAGAGTTAGGGAAAGAAATTTACTTATTATTAAAAAAATATTGAATATAAGAGTTGGTGGAATAAAATAGTTTTTATGAAAACAATTAAAAATAATAAAAAAATCAAATAAAGATAAGAGTTAGTTGGTTAGTGAAAGAAAGTTAGTTTTTATTGTATGATTGACTAAATTAAATTAAAATGAATATAAATAATATATAATTATTAAAATAACCTTAATTTTGACTTCAAAATTACATAAGAGATTTAACAACTTTTATATATAAGATTTTATTGAATTCGAAAAAGTTTATATGAAAAGAATTTGTTGTTATACGAGAAAGTTTATACCAAAAGAATGTGTTGTTATTCTCAAAAAAAAAAAAAAAAAACCATGTGTTACTATTAATAAGTGAATGTGTTGTTATATGAGAAAGTTTATACGAAAAGAATGTGTTGTTATTCTCACAAAAAAAGAAAAACCATGTGTTACTATTAATAAGTGAATATGTGTCATTGGGTGTATGGTTTACAACTTTATGTTGTAAAAGTATTGGTACCATTGAGTGAAAGGAAAATATTGGTACTTTGCTTACCAAAAGCATAAGAGCATAAGTGCTCTACATAACAATTCCAATTATTTTTCTTATATATGGCATTGATTTTGATTACCAATAACTTTTGTATTTATGTTTGTCTTCATCAAATTCTTTTCTTGGTGGCACAGAAAGTTTATATCATTGCAAAATGATAGAATTCGTTCAATAATTTTATATAATTATTTAAGGATTTTAATCATGAAACGCACTTATACATTCGAGAGAAAAATATACATATTAGAGTTTTGTTAACTAATATCATTAGAGCATTATAGTCAAGGGACCTAAGAAAGGAAAACTAGTATTAGTACTGTTAAAGTACATGAAAGAGATAAGTTGCACTACAAGTTAATGGCTACCTTCATCATGCATTCCAACTATTGCTAAGTGTACACTTACAGTAGAGGAAGATTGCATATTCACTACTACGGATTACATATCTTATTACGGTTGGAAGAAAGATTCTACTATGGACGGTGGTCCGTAGTAAAATAGTGTGTGATTGTATGTACCCTCTTTACAATCACAAGTTACTAGTCGTGGTACAAAGATGTAATGCGTAATATGTCACTAAGGTTGTTTGAAACAATCGTGGTAAGAGGTTGAGGTCGAAGTTCGATACCCAGTGCTTGCATTTACTTTGCAAACAAAAATAGAGGTGAAGGGATGAATAGGTGAAGAACTAGAAACATTGAACCAAGTTCTAACCATTAAAATGCAAAATATGGATAATGGACTGCAGAAAACTTGTATAAAATTAAGAAATGTAAGTTGTTTTCTAATATAACTTAATATCTCATATTATAATTTTCTAATTCAATTTAAAAAGTTATATATTTGGTAAGAGGTTGAAAAAACACTCAAACCACATACTATATAATAAACTCATCTTCTATGACATGTTGACTGAACGTAATGAAACTGCAACTTAGAAGATATATCATTAAACAAACTTTAACAACAACAACGTATATCAACAAAAACAAAATCATCAACAATATATAGCTTTTATCAACAAAAACATACCTTAACAACAACTTACAACATATATCAACAAAAACAGAATCCCCAATAACATACAACTTTTATCAACAACAATATACCTTATCAAGAACATACAACTTTTATCAACAAAAACAAAATCATCAACAACATAAATTTTTTATCAACAAAAATAATCCTTAAACAACATACAACATATATCAACAAAAACAAAACCATCAACAACATATAATTTTTATCAACAACAACATACCTTAAACAACATACAACATATATCTACATAAACATATAATGTGGAAACGTCTTACGTACCTGAAATGTGAAGAGGAAGTGAAAGATATGAGTTTCTTGTATCATATTCCCTTGATCCATAAGAGATGAATAAGATATGTTGGAGTTTTGTGAAGAAGCGATATACAACTATTAATGGAGTAAGAAATACAGTGTGAGAGATTGTTAGGGTTTTGTTTTCAAAGAGACAACTACATTATATCCTGAAAGACCAAATTTTCACTTAAATATATGTTATACTTTTCATCACAGTTGATATGATTGACAATTATTAAATGTAGGTACATTTCACAACGGTTGCTATTTAAGATCGTGGTGAAATTTGTAACACCCCATTTCTACCCGGCAAATATATATAAATCAGAGTTTTTCAAAATTTCTCAATAAACAAATGAGGCGTCACATAATCAAAACAAAACAAATCACCTCGTCGCATAAAGCGGATACACTACGCCAAAATTAAGCTGTAGCAGCGCAGTTACTAAAGCGCTTTTAGACAAAAGCGCTCTCGTAGGGTTCGCTAAAAATAAATTAATAAACAAAGGGAAAATGATGAAAAAAAGCGCTCTGGTAGGGGGGGTATGAGAGCGCTTTTAAAAAGCGCTCTGGTACGGGGGTGTATGAGAGCGCTTTTAAAAAGCGCTCTGGTAAGGGGGGGTATGAGAGCGCTTTTCAAAAGCGCTCTGGTAGGGTTGTCTATTAAAGCGCTTTTCAAAGCGCTGCTATAGGGGGGTTTAATGAGAGCGCTTTTTAGTCAAAAGCGCTAGTATAGACCAGGCTATGAGAGCGCTTTTCAGAAGCGCTTTAGTAGCCTTTCAAAATTGAAATTAAAAAAAATAATAACAATCAGTATCGTTAATTTCTTTCTTCTCTCACGAAAATCGCTTATTCTTCTCAAATGATAAACCCTATCTTCTCACAAAATCGCTTCTAAACCCTACAGAAATCACGAAATCGTTTCTTCTCTCACGAAATCGCTTTTGAATCGCACGAAAAATAGCTTCTGAAATCGCATCTGGGTTTATATCTTCTTCTTCGGCATTCGAGGTATGTTTCTTCTTCGGCATTCGAGGTATGTTTCTTCTTCGGCATTCTGAAATCGCTTTTACTGTAACTTGTTTTTGTTCATATAACTGAAGGTAACCTGGGTTTATATTCTTATGCTTATATGATTCGTCATTACGAAAAATACATTTTACAGAATCAATACATTTTACAGAATCAATTGATCACCCTAGATTAAGAGAAAATCTTGATTTTGTTTAATAATCTATTTTTACAGAATTAATTTGTTGTGTTGTTGTGTTGTTGTTTCTCTCACGAAGTCGTGTTGTTGTGTTGCTGTGTCAGTTGTGGTGCTAACATCTTCTTTTCTTCGTTTTCGGTAAGTGTTAATCCTATTAACATGCATATTCAGTTAACACCATTGGTTTTACTTTATCTTTTTGAGAATGAAAATGCTATCTTTATTCTAAACCATGATCGTTGTGCACTATGAGCATGTTTGAATGTAATACAAACATTTCAACTCTTCCTCTTGCTATTTTGTAAATTGAAAAAGGTGTCTTAGTTTGGTCTTGGATTTAATGTATGAGTTCATATTGATGTCTCTACTTTATTGCAACTTGGTTTATGGAATTCTACAAGTTTTGAAATGGATTGAACTATATTAAAACATGCTCATATATTAAATTGACTTTAAGAGATAAGAAGGAAATATCTATATTTATTTCTGAAATGAAATGAGATGGGAAACATTCACATTATTCTCTTTCAAATTTTACATTATTCTCTTTCAAATTTTTACTAGTGATTTCATTTTCAATATTCTCTCTTACTACTTTCTTTTAATGGTTACGTCCATGGTTGAGTTTACTTTCATGTGAATTGTGCATATCTTCCTTTATATATGCAGTATGACTTATTTATTGGTTTCACCAACTTAATGGTTGAGTTTTCATTTAACAAAATTGTTGGTATGCTTCTGTTTTGTCTAGAAGGAAATAACTTGTATATAAATATCATGGAAGCTTATGATTTTCTTTTATTCAATATTCTCTGAATGAGATATGAATGTATGTGTCTGCACTATTCTGAAACTGTGTTTTATGGAATCTGGTTTCTACTTCTAAAATCATTGTAGTTTGTGCTACAATTTGCATATACTTCCTTCACTTTTATGATATTTGTATTTAACTGCATCGTGTGTGTGTGTTTAATTTTACAGTTACTTTGAAGTCTCTGGTTTCTACTTGTACAACGCCGATTCAAACCTACCATCTCCCACATCAAGTCTAACTCAGGTTACTATCCCTTTCTTCTTGCTTATAGTTTGTTATTTTCTGTTTATAGTTTATTGTTTATGGTTCTATTTAATATCAATTTAGTGTCTCTCAACCAATTTTTTGGTTTGTGGACTTATATTACCTTGAAATAAGGTAATGTCTTCTTTAAGAAATCGGGTATTCTGATTAGGTATTCTATTATGATGATAGCTATTTATTATCTTGACAGAATTCCTTAGTACCTGATAGAGAAACCAAGAAGCATTTGTTTAGCTTAATTAAGACATGGATAAGACATGGATGAATTCAAACCGATTGTCGAAAGAGTACGAGAAAGGGGTATGGGAATTCGTTGAGTTTGCGGTTGCGCACTCCAAAGACCCGCTTCGAATTCCGTGTCCTTGCTTAGGTTGCTGTTATGGGGGTAAGTTTGACGGGAATAAGTTGGCATCCCATTTACTACGGTTTGGAATTGATAGAAGTTATACATGTTGGACAATGCATGGTGAGAAAAGTAACGGGAATGCTGAGTCGAGTTGTAATAGGAAGTATGCTTCAAACGACGATTGCACAGACACATACGATTGCGATCGAGTCGAAGAGATTGCAGAAGCGCTTGAAGAAGATCTTGCGGATTGTCCCAAAATGTTTGAGAGGTTGGTAAGCGATGCAGAGAAACCGTTGTATGATGGTTGTTCAAAATTCACAAGATTGTCTGCGGTGTTAAAGTTGTACAACTTAAAGGCGGACAATGGATGGTCGGATAAAAGTTTCACAGAGTTATTAGCCCTTATGAAAGATATGTTACCAGAGGATAATGTTCTTCCCAATCGAACGTATGAAGCCAAAAAGATGTTTTCCTCTATTGGCATGAGCTATGATAAGATACATGCATGTCCAAACGATTGCGTTTTGTTTCGAAACGAGTATGCAGCGTTGAATGAGTGTCCTAAATGTGGTGCCCCTCGATATAAGAAAAAGTTGTCTCCTGCTAAAGTCTTATGGTATTTTCCTATAATTCCGAGATTTAGACGCATGTATCGTAGTGAGACCGATTCAAGACACTTGACTTGGCATGCAGATGAAAGAATTATTGATGGAAAGTTGCGACATCCGGCAGACTCACCACAATGGATGAAAGTTGATACTGATTATCCTGAATTTGGAAAAGAAGCAAGAAACTTTCGGTTGTCATTGTCTACTGATGGAATGAACCCGCATGGTATTCAAAGTATCTCGCATAGCACATGGCCTGTGATTCTTATGATTTATAACCTACCTCCGTGGCTATGTATGAAGCGTAAGTACATGATGTTATCTATGCTAATTTCTGGGCCTAAACAACCAGGGAATGACATAGACGTATACTTGGCACCCTTAATCGAAGATTTAAAGTTTTTGTGGGAGAACGGTGTGGAGGTTTACGATGGGTATAGGAAGGAAAGTTTCAACTTGAGGACGATGTTGTTTGGAACAATTAATGATTTTCCAGCATATAGAAATCTATCCGGGTACAGCAATAAAGGTCAAAAGGCGTGTTCCGTTTGTGAAGATGAAACCGATACGACACGATTGGAGCTTTGTTAGAAGAATGTCTTTCTCGGCCATCGTAGATTCTTAAATTCTAATCATCACTACCGTGGATGGAGAAAAGCATTCAACGGAAAGGCCGAACATGGTACAGCCCCGCCTTTTTTGTCAGGTGATCAAATTTTTGAAAAGGTGAAAGATGTGAGCACTCAGTTTGGCAAGCCTTTTGCACATTCACTTGTCAAGAGTGGGTGGAAGAAGAAGTCAATTTTTTTTGAACTTCCATATTGGAAGTCGTTGTACGTAAGACATTTCCTGGATGTTATACATATTGAAAAAAATGTATTTGACAGCGTCATAGGTACGTTACTCAATATACAAGGAAAGTCTAAGGATGGCCTTAACATAAGGAAGGACATGGTAAACATGGGAATGAGAACTGAATTGGGACCCGTGACGAAAGGAGGACGAACATATCTGCCACCTGCTGTTTACACTCTATCTAGAAAGGAGAAGAAAACATTGTGTAAGTTCCTCAATGAAGTTAAAGTTCCAGAAGGCTACTCTTCAGATATTAGAAGACTTGTGTCCATGAAAGACCTCAAGTTAAAGAGTTTGAAGACGCATGATTGTCATGTTATAATGGAACATTTTTTACCAATAGGTATACGTTCTATTCTGCCAGAAAAAGTAAGAAGCGCAATAACTAAGCTGTGTTTCTTCTTCAGGTCAATTTGCAGTAAGGTGGGATCGTTCTAAATATATATTTGTGTATATTTATATATTTACTTATTTGTGGGATTGATCTAAACATATGCTTTTATATATTTGTTAATTAGATCAATACAAGTGTTCCGAAGTCAACGGGACGCACAGGTATCCCGGACTAAATCTAACAACATTACTTGGATCCAAGTGCAGGTACATTATTTTTCACAATTTTGCTTATAATATTTATGCTACTTGATAAAACAAGACAACTATAGAATCTTATTTGTTTTTCTATGTAGTGTCCGCAACAGCGAAACAGTTACGATTGTGGATACTTTGTTTTGAGGTTTATGAAAGAAATCCTTCAGGCGAATCAATTAGAGATTCTGCTCACGGTATGAATTTATAACTTAAGATAATTTCATATAATTTATTACATTTAACTAAATATATCATTCATATTATGTTTTTGTTTTGTAGTACCTTGACGAATTCCGTGCTGCTGGGTACCCGAGACTTAAGTTGGAAGAAATAAAAGAGGATTTGTGTCAATTTTATATTAAGCAATTTTTCATGTAGGATTTGTGTCGATTTGAACTATAATATTATTGATGTTGTAATGATGTATATATATAATTTTGGATATTATAATGGTATTATATTAGTATATATATTGTCTTACTGATGGCTGAAATAATATCGTCGAAAATAAATTACAGGTCGAAAATATTACAGGTTGAAAACATATTACAGGTCGAAAATATTACAGGTCGACTGGGAGGATTAAATTACAGGCTGCACATTAAAATACCTCATTTAGCAACGACAACGCTTTTAAAAAGCGCTCTTAAAGGTCCACCTACTAAAGCGCTTCTTAGTAAAAGCGCTGCCAAAGATTAATAAAAAAGCATAAAAAAAAAACGCAACATACGAAAGCGCTTTTGGAAAAGCGCTCTTATAGGGGGGGCTATCAGAGCGCTTTTTCCAGGAAAGCGTTCTTATAGGGGGGCCTACCAGAGCGCTTTTTACAGAAAAGCGCTCTTATAGGGGGGTCTACCAGAGCGCTTTCAGAAGCGCTTTTGTTACCTACGCCATCGCCAGCTTTTACAGCGCTTTTAAGCGCTTTAAAAGCCCAAAATAAGCGCTTTTAAAGCCCCAGCGTGTTGTAGTGATACATAGCACCGTTGAAATAGAATAACTTATTTTATTAAAACACAGCGGAATCACTTAAGAATGTATTCAATAAAATATCTTCAGTTAACTTAACATTTTGTCCAACCAAAATGAAACAATTAAATAGCAACATCAATAATAGTATAAATCGTTTCCCCCAAAGTGCTACGTATCAGAGCGACAACCGACTCGAGTAACGGCAACTAAATCTTCATACTTGAATACTTGCACGTTGCCAATATAAAGGCAACGGCGAAACAAGAAAAAGGGTGAGATATCAAATCATATAAGTGGGCATATGATAAATTGCATGCTAGGATTCAGACATATAAAATCATCACATCACAAGTATCAATAGCTACTATACACATCATACTTCTAGAGTTCATTAATCTCACATACTTTTCATCACACAACAAGTCATAATCATGTAAATAGTATCATCTAATAAATTTCACATGTTCAAGTAAGCACAAAATTCAATAGTATAATACTCAAAGATTCAATACTATTATCCCAAATATATACACATTCCATCATTATCACATATTCACACGTTTAACCAATTATATATCAAAACATCACCAATTTCAATTATCACATCTCATGTACACATGACAATCACATAAATGCATATATTCAAACATCACTTAACCTCAATGTGACTCAATGCAAGACATGTGACTCTATGCATGTGGTACCCAATGTGGATCCAAAGTTCCACCGCTTCCGATTCATATAGAATCTAGCCACGCTTCAGATCCGGACAAGATCAAAGCCACCAAATGTGAACATATAGTTTACCGCTTTCCGAATTCACTCTAGAATCCAAGCCCCGCTTTTGTTTCAAAGCAAACCACCTTTGTTTCAAGGCACACCATGACATGAATGCATGTACAATGTTGACAAACATATGCAATTAAGATCATCTCTACCATCTTAATATTTAGCATATCACAATAATTCAACTCGATGAATTATCCACCAATTGTACACAACATTCACAACACATACATATCATTCACATTTAAAAGGCCAATTAATCAATCACGATTCACAAAATCCAATTAACACTAGTAACCATACTATCTCATGTTAAGTCTCATTTTGCCAATTATATATGAACATACACATTTAAAATCAAGCAATTAATCATTAAAATTAATGCTATCCAACTACCCACAGAGAATCAATATCAAAACAACATTATTGACAAAATAATATATATTTCTCAACATACATATTCAAGTCAAAACACAATTACGGATAAATTCTCAAAATATCGTAATTTACCGACAACCCAAATAGTTAATCTAATTCCAAATTATATTCTAATCAATTAAACACATTGAAATTAATTCAACTATTAATTTAATCAACCAATTAATAATCACACTATATTAATTTAATTCACTTCTATTTCTACTCTATTTCCAATTTTCTAGCATTCTATTGCTCAAGACCATTTTTATTAAAAAGAATATCGCGCTAGCTTTCTAACGCCTCGAACGGAGACTCAAACGGAGTTACGATTCAAAAAAATATGAATTGTTAAAGTTCCAATGAAAAAAACAAACACTGACATTATACACTGACAACTCTAAACATGTCAGAATTACTCAAAACAAATAAAAATATGACTCTTAATAATTCAAAACAACTCTAACAACTTATTGTCAACTCTAACAACTCTATTGACAACTCTAACAACTCTATTGACAATTCTATTAAATTATTATAATTTATTTATAAAGAATATTTAAACCAGACACAATTTCGGTCGATTCGTAAAATATCACAATTTCAACAAAATAACACCACCATGTTAATCTACTAATTAAACTTAGCTACCACGTAAATTTTTATCAAATTCCGGACAACTAATTATACCGCTTAATTCGGCTATTTCGACCGGGCGGAACTATTTTATTAATTCTATATTTCATACCATTATGATTCATTTATGATATTATACCATACCATTATGTATATATACTTAAGGAACAGTGTGAACGATCACTTTTGTGCATAGAGAAAGATTAATTTAAAGGTTTTTAAGTTGGCTAGTATAAACTATATATTGTTGCCTTTGTCTTAATGTCCCTACAACCATAAATTTAATATCATTAGATTTTATCCTTACCTATAACTAAGACTATAATTAGAGTCAGGTTATCCATGTGGTGGAAAATGAGTTTCCAGACTAAAAAAACTATGTAAAGCTATTTTTATATGCTATGGGTGTCAACCGGCAATCCTTCCATGGTCCTTTGCCCACCGTCATGGATTTCCATCCCGTCCGTCAAGGACAAGCACGCTGGATGCCGACCATCGCGGCTCACCTTATTATTTCCAATACTCCTCTCTTCGACACATATATATGTATATACAATTCTAGTCTCAGAATCAATAAGTTTAGCATTTCAGTATACACAAACCGTAACAAACCACAACAACAGCAACAAATAGAATTTCAAATTTCAGTAACAATTTAACACAATAAAACATTAACCTAAATCCCTAATCATCAACATACAAGATTTCATAAGCCCCATTATAGGAAGAGGACCCCACCCTTACCTTGTGAATTGATGGTTGGTTTGCTCTTCAATGAAAGTTTGTCTCTTCTTCACCTCTTCACCAAACCCTATTTTCTCCTCTTGGTGTCTTGCTAGCTCTAGCCCTCTTTTCCTCTTCTAATTCCAATTCCAATTCCAACAAAATAAACTTATTATATTTAACCCCTTATAATTCTTAATGGGCCTAAATGAAATTCTTACTTATTTCTTCACATAAAACAAATGAAGCCCAATATTATTTCTAAGCTCACTTAATAAAATAATATTTCAACTTAATTCCGCCAAATTAATCCGATTAATTATCATGCCATCTTAATAAAATAGTTTCGACTTTGATGATAAAAATTCGAATTAATTATAAATAGTCCAATATTTAATAATAATATTATTTCTAATATTATTTCTTCAACATAAATCAACTTTATTAATCCTCCGACTAACGGAATAAAAATCTGACTTTAACTTTAATAACCCAACTACTCTTCTCAAAATAATACGGTAAATCCAATAATTCTCGAACTTCGTTTAAATTAAATAATTAAATCCTTAAATAATTTAATTAATTAATTAATTAAATTCGGGACGTTACAAAATTTATTTTAATTTTAATATAAATATTTTGAGTATAATTGATACGCCCATTTTGTAACCATTAATAGGAAAACTGCTGGTGCTGGGATTCAAAGTTTGTAAGCCTAAATATATCACTACAATTAATAATAAAGACTTTAGTGAAATTTCTTTTAATAAGAGAAATAAAAATTCAGGCGCCTAAAATAAGAGCTATGACTTTGGTTGGTATAGTATCCAAGGTAATAGAATGTCGCGTTAGGTGTATTTTGTAGTAATGATTAGAGAATTGGTTAGAAATTATAGTTAGTTCGATGAAGCTTGTTACAAACTAACTTTTATATATACACATCATGTAACTAACTCTCTTCAATCAATGGGATAGCTTCATTCGTACCATTTTCTCTTTATTTTTCATTTTTTTCTATTGATTATAACATGTTGATGAGAAACTTCATGATGGTATAAGAGCTCTTCCGAGCTTAGTTGCATATCGCTTTCCTCATCTTGTTATCTTTTTCAACATTCATGGTAGTTTGGGGTGCTAATGCTTTCGTTAATGGTGCTGGAAAAATCGTAGCTCCCGTTTCTCCAGTTCAATATCCCTTTCAACAGCCAGGTAATGTGTACACCAGTTCTCACTCATTCCAACTATCATGCACGGGAGAGATTCATGCGACGTGCTCTTGGAGGGAAAAACAAGTTTGACATTGTGGATGGTTATATACATGTATCGGTCGAGTTTGATATAAGTTTCATGGGTTGGAATCGTTGTAACATGCTTGTTCATTCTTAGATCAAGAATTAAGTTGAAGAGTCAATTGAATAGAGTATCGCTTTCCTTGAGAATACCATTGATGCATGGAACAAGCTCAAAGAACAATTCTCACAAGGAGATCACAATCATATTTCAGAATTACAATGTGAAATTTTGGCCTGAAACAAGATTCACAAATTATTATTTGAATCACATGACCCGAGTCATGAGAAATACTATTTTGAATTAGAGTTCCATAACCATACCAGGAAATTTTCAGTTTAGTGTGATTGGAATCATGCAATCTTGTGATTTGAATCATGCAGTCTTGTGATTAGAATCAAAGTGATATGATTCGAATCATGAAAAATAGAAAAGGATCATTGAGCTCCCTCTAACTCTAATTCGAGTCGTGTGAATAGTGTGATTCGAATCACACTACCAGAAACTCATTTTTTCCAAATTTCAAATGATTTTAGAGATTCTAATATAGTCATCAGTAGAATCATTCTCAAATATAGTTCTAGATCCAAAAACTCAATTAATTGACTTGAATCAAATTGATTAAAGTATAACCAACACTACTAAAAATAATACATTTCATGACAAAGCTTTCATGTTAGCTATTGAAAAATCATGGTTAAATGACAGAAAACGCGTCGTTTCATGACAAAACATAATCTTTTTCCTCGATTTTTCTCTCAACCGACACAAAAAACTGCTCAAGGTTTGAGTTTCCATTCCCTGTTCCTCCAATTTTATGTTTTATTTAGAACCAAAAAAGCGTGTTTATTTTTTATAGATTTTACATTGCATATGTTACCTCAGTTTTTTCGAAAATCAAGATAATAACTCTCTAAATTTTTATTCATTTAGAACTAAAAAAATGTGCCCTTATTTTTTATAGAATTTAAGTCAGATTTATTTCCTCGGTTTTAAAAAAACCGATATAAAAACTATCTAAATTTTTATTGTTAAGTCTTATTTAAATTTTTTATGTATGCATGGTTAAATCACAGTGCCCTGTTTCAAGCATTTGTAGTAGTTGAAATTTCTTTCCTAAGCTTATCTCTCATGATATAGTTAGCTATTATAACAAAAAGCTTGATATTTTTTTCCATACTGTACATGCTAATTGTAACGTGAGAGAGAGACAACTCATTGCTATAATTTTTTGTTTTCATTTTCTACTTTACTATATGAATGTGTGAGTTTTATTTTGTTATTAAAATTGACCTGTCAGTTGTCATGTAGTAAATAGATATAGACTTAATATTATTTTTTTTTAAAAGTACTAGTAGGAAACCCGTGCTGTCGCACGGGTCTGGTCGGGATTTCTCATTACATGTATCTAGTTTTGACTTGTAAAGTTTTGAGTTGTAAAGTTCCTTTATATCTATAAAAAATTTATGTAATAGTTAGTATCTCATAAATACGTTCACATCTACCCGTTAATACAGATAAGCTAAAAATTCAGTCGAATCCAAATGTCAGATCTCGTTAAACTTATGCATTTTACAAATCTAAAATGTATAACAGGAATTAAGAAATAAATAATAATTATGAGGAATTATTTAGTTTTCAATTCAATAATAATTATTTTATTCAATAATAAATTTTTGTAAAGTCTATATTAAATGATATAATTTTGACCATTATTATTGTAATTATCATTTAATTGTCTCTAAGATGATAATAAAAATATATTGAATTGAAATCTCCAAAAATTGGACTCTTTGTATTTGCATTAAAAGACTTTTCATCTGCCCGCGTGACCTTTCAGATTAATTGGATTGAGCAGGGAAAAACTAAATTTGCATTGAAAAATTAAAAAAAAATGATTTTTAATGTTATGGTAATTTGCATTTTTATTTTTTCCAAAATGCTATATTATTAATATAGGACAACAAATAAAAAAGTCACCCGTATTTTTTATGTTAGATGAAAAGCAAAAGTCATTTAAAAAAAACTCTTTTTAACTTTTAAAATTATGAAATTAAGAAATAAATAATAATTATGAGTAATTTAGTTTTCAATTCAATAATAATTATTTCATTCAATAATAATTTATTAAATGATAATTTGACCAGTATTCTTGTAATTATAATTTAATTGCCTTTAAGATATATGAGAATAAAATATTTGAATTGAAAGCTAAAAAAATTGGGTGTCTAGAAGACTTTTCATCTCCCCATGTGACCTTTTAGATTAGTTGCATTGAACATAAAAGAATTGAATTTGCATTTAAAAGTTAAAAATATGACTTTTAATAGATATGGTCATTTGCATTTTTATTGTTTCAAAAATGCTATATTATTAATATAGGACAACTAAAAGTTAGGAAAAACAAATTAAAACAGTCACCCATATTTTTTATATAACATGAAAGCAAAAGTATCATTGTTAAATTAGTAAAATAAATTTGAGATCAATTGTTCGTATACAAAACTTAACATAGGGGCTATTGAAATAACTACATATGGTAAATACAACAACAAATTAACAATACATTTGTTCATTTAAAAAAAAATAATCAAATGATTAATTTAAATATATTTGTATCAACAATAAAAAAAAAATCGTTTATAACAATATTTGTTCGTTTATAACAATATTTGCATAAAAATAGACTTTTTTCCATTTTTAAAAAATCTATATCAAAGATACATTTTTTTACGTATTTAAAAAGAATGTCGTTTTAAAAAAAAATATTGGACCAACAATAAACTTTATAAAACATAGAGTAACACTTACTTATGCACCAATTATAATTTATAAAATGCTCTGCTAAGGAATGTCGTTTTATAATTTAATATTTTCTTGTTGGCACCAACTATAATTTATAAAATAGTCCAGTAATTGAGGCCAAGTTTTTTTAAATAGATGGTATTAGACACATAAGGAAAAAAATATATTAAAATAAATAAGTAATAAATTGTAATTATAATATTATTTTAATTTATCTTTTTACTTATACTATATCACAAACCCTGTTTGATAAAAATAGAGTAAATAAAAAATATAATTTTAGTTAAAGTCATTCAGCGAATTTAATTATTGCAGCAACCAATATTAATGTTCACTAATCCTAGTAGATATTTCCAAAGTGTCGATGAAGTAACATTTAAATAGAGATTAAAATTAGAATAAAAAAAGAGGAGTTTGTTTTTGTAAGGATTCTAAAGGCATTTTCAGAGAAAAAAATCAATTCTTCCCCAAAAAAGGCCATCCAAACATTCATGAGTAAGTTACAACAAATCATCCCAAAGCTGAATCTTCAAAAATCATCACATTAGAGATAGCATCACACTGCTTTTCTTTTCCCTCTCTAAATTATAATTCAACTACCTTCTATAAAATCAATTTCAACAATTTATAAACCAAAACAAAACCAATGTTGATGCCACCGTGGCACCAGTATGTCAAACATTGTCTATTCTGAAGTTGCATTTTTCTTGTTGTTACATTCGCTTCCAGTTTTCTGTGGAGCTTGAGCTTTCAATCGAGACCTTCAACTCTTCGATCGCTACTGCAGTATAGTCGCATCCAATTAATTCCTGCCACGACAAAATTACTAACATTAATGCTCATAGAAATTACAGTAACTGGTCCATCAGTTCACAACAGCAAATGCAAGTTTAAACATTCATTGATCATGGAATTCAAATGAAGGTCCAAAGAGGGAATCACACAGCCAGTTTCAAAATCCAAACATTCAAGAGCCAAGGGCCATGCACGTTCAAGCTTTTACACATTGCATACATTTAACTTACACACAATCTTGAGTCATTTTCTAACCTACATAACTTAACAAAACCATTCAGAACAATAAACTATCACCATTCATCATTCATGTCAATTCACCATGCAACATCAAAGGAAATTCAATTTTGATACAAAACAGTCCCAAAGCCAACATACTAACAGTTGATTGCAGATTCTCTAATGTTTTTCAAACTACTTCAATTAGTATAACATTTCTAACTAACAGGAAATAGTATCCAAAATACACATCAAAACCCAAGCATTAATCAAACATCCTCTTATTTGAAGTCAATATGCAGAGGCAGCGCAATATGGTGTTATATTCAGAGTACCTCAATGGCTCACATAAAACCAAAGGGGCATACGGTTCAGAGATCTATGCATATTAAACATGTACCAAACTTGCTGCAACATACCTATTGTGCCAATGAACCTACTCCAGTTTTGAGCCATGCTCCAGTCCAAAAACCGACTTGCCACGACTCTGCAAAACAAAATAACCAAATAACATGAAAAAATAATAAGCACTCAACCTCATCAATTTACTTCATCATATACTTTCCCAAACAAATCAAAACCATATTGTTTAGAGAAACTCACTATGACAAAACTTACATTTAGAGAAACTCAACAACGTCTAAGATTCACTATTTATGAGTAGCATCATATTTTCAAGGAAATAAAAACAAAAATACATGAAATAGAATACCAGATTCATCCATGTTCGAAGTCTGAGGTCTTGAGGTGAAATTAGAATCAAGCTTTTCTTATTGTTTCCTCTTCTTCTCCACACCTAATAGCATGCTCCTCAATTTTCTGGCGAAAAACATTAAGGAACAGAGAAGCAAATTAAAGAAAGAAAGATGTAGATCTTCACCTCCCTTTCAACCAGCACCGTCATCGGCATCAACCATCTCAAACAGCCAAACAATGCCCTAAAATTTACTACCCATTACAAAACAAAAACAAAAACAAAAGAAATATAGAAAACAACAGAATATATTAAGCATAATTTGAAAATTGAAAATTCAAAACATCTATTAATATGGTTTAGGCAAGATTCAAATGAATGAATCTCGGGAAAGGATTTTTGCAATGTAAATAGTGATTTTCTCAAGAATAGAATATTTATGATGGATGTTCAATTTTGTCTGCCACCATAAATGCATCCATACATCCCTTATTCGTTCAATTCAAGTTATTTGTTAATGGAATATAAATGGAATATAAAAAATATATATAAAATGCGACAAAAATTCTTGGTGTGCCACATCAGCGGTATTAAATACCAAATCAATATAAATCAAGTAATGTGCAATTAGTCTGTTTTACCCTTGTAATTAGATTAGATTAAATTTTTAATCAGTTGGGTTAACTTGTAATTATCAGATACTTTACATTTTATATATTTATATAGATTCACATAGACATAGTGGTCCACCCCACCATCACGTACAGCACACATCCTTCCTCTTTTTTCTCTTAATATCTTCTTTTTCTAATATTTATTTCGTTGTTTATTTAATTAGTTGATAATTATGACATTAGAATTTTAATAAATGAACTTTGGGTTTGTTTTTGTGTCTTCATTTTAGCACTCCCATGACTACTTGGCATACTTTTTAGAGATTTATTTCTTTTGGATTAGCTTGTTTATTTTTCTTATTATTTTGTTTATTTAATTTTATTATAAAAATAAAAAAAATCATAAAAATATATTTATTTTTTAAAATTTTTTATCAGATCAAATTAATTAAATTATTAGTTAATTTCTTTAAATAATTTTATTTAACTTAATTAATATTTTCATTTAATTTTTTTCTATAATTAAAAAACCTTTTTTCTTAATGCAAAAACCTCTTTTCTTAACCAAATCAAAAGATCGAGAGATAATTGGAACACACCTCTTGAATACCTTGATCTTTTGGATTAAAACACGTTAATTAAACAAGGACAACAAGTGACAATTGGACTCGCTTACTTTTGAATACCTTGGGTAAAGACGCACTAGGAAAACACCTATGCTCAAACCTTTACTAAAAGTCCGCAAATATCCTTTTTTACCAACTTGGATAACAAGTGAAAATTGGACTCGCATCCTTTTGAATATCTTGGGTGAACAACGCACTAGGAGCACACATATGCTCAAAATGTTCACTAAACATCCCTTCAAAAATCAACCAACAAACTCGTAGTTTTTACCTCCAAACTACAATTGCTCTGACTTTCCCATTGCACGAGGAAATGCGTAGGCACAAGATGCAATATCTTGGTGAGCACAATAATAAAAAAATAAAAACCCCTTTCTTTATCTTTTCTCGTAATAATTAGAAGAACACAAACATCACGCCAACACTCATTCACAAAACTAACCAAATGGATTCCATCGGGTATGATGGATGTGAGGGGTGTTAATACATTCCCCTCACATAACCGAATCCCGAACCCGTTCATGGTTGCGATGACCATCGTATCCATTTCTTTCTCTTATGGGTTTTATATGATATTCTCCCTTTCCTTTCTTGGAATAAATAAAGATCGGGGCGACTCTGTTTGTACCTCGAGCGTGCGATGCGCTCGACGGTGCGAATTTTTGGCCGGCCGCGACACCAACATAGTTCTAGTTATAAAGAAAAATGGGATTCTTAGGGTTTGTATAGATATTAGAGATTTAAATTCTGCAACCCCAAAAGACAAGTATTTGATGCTTGTGGAAGAAATGTTGGTGGATTATGCTACATGACATGAGTACATAAGCATGCTCGATGGATACTCTAGTAGTTACAACCAGATATTCATTGCCGACGAAGATGTCCCAAAAACAGCATTTTGATGCCCTGATACGTTAGGCACCTATGAATGGGTAGTGATGTCTTTTGGCCTAAAAAATGCTTGGGAAACTTACAAAAGGGAAATGAACTCAATTTTTCATAACTTTATCGAAATGTTTATGCAAATTTATATTGATGATATTTTTCTTAAGTCTGTTTCAAGAAAGAGTCATGTCGACCATCTTCGACAATCATTTGAAAGAATGAGAAAGTATGGTTTCAAAATGAATCCTCTTAAATGCGCTTTCTGTGTGTAGGCTTGGGATTTTTTAGGTTTTGTGGTTCACAAAAAAGGGATTGAGATAAATCAGAATATGACCAAGGCCGTCATGGAAGCGAAAGCGCCATTCACGAATAAGGAATTATAGTTTCTACTGGGTAAAATCAACTTCTTGAGTAGGTTTATTTCAAACTTAAGTGGCAAGACTCAAGCCTTCTCACCCTTGCTTCGACTGAAGAAAGAAGGTTATGAATGGGGGAAAGCTCAACAGGAAGCTTTCGACAAGATTAAGCATTATCTTGTTCAACCTCCAATACTTCCTCCTCCTTGTAGAAATAGAAGTATGAAATTGTACATATCTACATCTAATGTAACCTTAGGGAGCATGTTGGCTCGAGGGGATGAAAATGGCGTCAAAAGAGCCATTTACTACCTTAGTCGAGTTTTAAATGATGCAGAAACTATATATAGTTCAGTTGAAAAATTGTGTTTATTTCTATATTTTTCATGTACAAAGTTGAAGCACTATATAAAGCCAGTTGATGTCTATGTCTCTTCTCATTTTGATGTTATTAAGCATATGTTATCTAAACCTATATTTCACAGTCGAATCGGAAAATGGGCCCTTGCATTAACTGAATATTCATTAACATATACGCCTTTAAAAGCTGTAAAAGGGTAAATACTGGAAGACTTCATAGTCGACTCCATAAACGATAGTTCTTTAAATTACCTCGAACTAGTGCCTTGAAAGTTATATTTCGATGGCTCTAGTCATAAGCATGGAACAGGCGTGGGAGTCCTTATTATTTCTCCTAATAAAATCCCAACAAAATTCAAGTATAAGGTCAGAGGCTTTTTCTCAAGCAATGAGGCCGAATATGAGGCTTTGATAGCCGAGCTTGAAACCTTGTTAGAATTAGGGGCAACTCGAGTCAAAATAATGGGTGATTCTGAGTTAGTTATAAGACAAATCACAAAAGAATATAAATGTGTCAAGGAAAATCTTATTATGTATTTTGTGATAGCTAACATGCTCTTGCGAAGGTTCGTAGCGGTAAGAATTCGATATATACCTCGGCTTGAAAACCAAGAAGCCAATGATTTGGCTCAAATTGCTTCATGATATAAAATATCAAAAGAGAAGCTCCAAGAAGCAATCGAAGTCAGAGGAAGGGTCGTTTCAACCAAGATGTGCCCATCTGACCTGGAAACCACGAAGTTAGGGTATGCCGACGAAGAAAAATTTCAAAATTCTGGCCATAGACAGCTTAACACACGAAGATTGGAGAAAGCCAATAATAGAATATTTAAAAAATACAACGATTTCCATCGAACGAAAAATCAGGTACCGTGCTTTAAGTTTTGTTCTTATGAGTAATGAGTTATTTAAAAAGACACCTGAGAGAGTCTTCCTTAATTGTCTTAGCGAGTCTGAGGCATATTTAACCCTCTCTAGTGTCCATAGTGGGGCATGTGGGGCGCATCAAATGAAATGGTTTCTATTTCGACGATGATTATATTGTCCCACAATGCTTAAAGATTGCATAGAGTTCGCCAAGGGGTGTTAGGGGTGCAAAATGCATGCAGGAATACAACATGTCCCTGCAAGAGAATTACATTCGATATTGACACCTTGGCCTTTAAGAGGTTGGGCCTTAGACATAGTTGGAGAAATTCGACCAACTTTGTCGAGAGGACAACAGTATATCTTGGTAGGTATTGATTATTTTACCAAATGGGTTGAGGCGATACGATTGGCTTTTGTCGATCAAGAGGCATTGATCGAATTCATCCAGAAGCACATCATCTATAGATTTGGAATCCCAGAGACTATTACAACCGACCCAGGATCAGTTTTTACTGGTCGAAAGGTACGGGAATATGCTAATGAAATGGGATTCAAATTGTTAACATATACACCCTTTTATGCCCAAGCAAATGGCCAAGTCGAAGCGGCAAATAAAGTGATAATTGGCTTAATAAAAAAGCATGTAGGGAAAAAGCCAAATAATTGGCACAAAACATTAGACCAAATAAGCCATAACTACTACACCTTTTCGGGTAACGTATGGGCATGACGCAGTTTTACCAGTCGAAATATATCTGCAATCGATGAAGATTCAAAGACGCCGTACGATTCCATATGAGAATCATTGGAATATGATTTTTGATGAATTAGTTGATTTAGATGAGGAAAGATTAAATTCCTTAGAGTTTCTGAGAAGGCCAAAAAAGAAAGTAGAAAAGGCTTCTAACATGAAAGTTAAAGTTAAATCATTTCCGAATGATGATTTGGTTTGGAAAGTTATTTTGCCTATAGATCGAAAGAATAGGACCATGGGTAAATGGTCCCCTAAGTGGGAATGTCCTTTCCAAGTTATCAAAGTTTTTTCCAATGGTGCATATGAAATCGAAGAATTAAATGAAGATAAAAGAATCTTAAGAGTGAATGGAAAATATTTGAAAAAATATAGACCTACACTTGAAGAGATTAAAATATTACAAGAATAATACGCATAGAATAATCGAAGCCAACATTGGCAAATAAAGAAGTTTAAATTTTGCCAAAAATGGCTTTAGTCATTACAAAAAGGCCTTGAAAGGCCATAATTCAGTACAATAAAAAAAGAAAGGGTACAATTTCAAATGTGAATTTAGAAAGGGAGTGAAGCCTTCATCTTGTCCTATTTCGTTCTCTGCAACATCATACGCTTTTCACATAGGGATTTGAAGGAGGTAAGCCTATCAACCTCTTTTCCTAAGGCTTGGGCCTTATTGACATGTTGCATTCTCACTTCGACTTCTTTGCTCAACGCATTTTGGTCGAGTTGTTGAAGTTCTTCTTTGCGCTCCTTGGTCTTCAAGATTTTGCTTTGAAGTTCTTGGATTTGCAATTCCTTGGACAAGATGTTCTGATAGCAGGTGTCGATTTCCTTTATGTTCTCTTCATTCCCTCTCTCTAGATTCTAATTTGGAGAGGATTGTTGCTGAAGTGTCCCTGACCCGGTTGATATCAGCAACAATATGATTGATCATCAATCCTAGTCCGGACACCAGCCTTAAAATCATAAATATTGTGTGGTTTCCAACTATTGCCGGCTAACCTTGGATTACAAGGTGTTAGTGAGTTGTTCAACACATGTATAACATTATTCGACAACAAAACTCACGAGAGAAAAAAAATTTCTTTTCTTAGAAGAAATATTGCACAACGCGCCTCCAAATGGAAACACCACGCATGCAATCGTTTCAAAGAAAAGCTAAACTTTCGTTCCTGAGCCGATCGTGTCATGGAGGAATGAAGCTTCAAAATCACAAAATAAAAAAATCACGGTAAGAGCAAGAGGAATTAGACTACTCTTTAGATCCTTGGGGGAGATCGGGTTAGCCATGTTCCTCCTCAAGAGTAGGTAGAGAAACCACTAGCGATGGATGAATAAAAGTGTCATCTTTGCACTTGCATCCTAGATAGTTAGATATAGAATTGATGGAGAAGCCTCTTAAGCTGAATAAGTCTGATAGGAATGGATATCCCTACGAACACGTAAAAATTGTTAATAACCATTTGAACTACCTCCTCGATGATGACGCTTCTAAGTGCAAAATATTTGCACTAACTCTAATACAATAAACCATGCTCTAATTTAAAGCTTTGCGGGATAGGAGTATTGAGCCATGTGATGACCTACGCGAGAGCTTAAATTCTCATTTCACCGCCTGGAAAAGGCAGCTAGTGGTGACAAGTTCCCTAATAGGTATACCACGTGGAAATAATGAGAGCGTATAGTTGTGCATCGACCGATTCACACAAATTGGAATAGAAGGAGCTGAATAGGGTCTCAAATACTGGATTTTTTAGAATGGCATGATACCATACATCTCCTTCACGTATAAGCTAAATCGTAGGGAGGGTCGTAGTGTGAAATAACTACAAAGTAGAGCCCAACCCTTCATCGACCTAGAGGAGAAGCTTAATGCATGGATTTTCAATAGTCAAGGAACATAGATGGAAACTCCGACCGCTCATTTGGGAAAGCCTCAAACAGGAGGAAAGATTAATCTGATTGTAGAACCTATTACGATAAGATAATTGCATCTCTCTAAAAACTTGTGGATAAAAGATTTATCAAGTGTGCACCAACAAAGAATTCCCGAAGGTCGGGGTTAGAAGCCCTTTCCTGGTTCGGGAAACATCTAGACCTAACAAGACCAAATATTATCGCTTCCACAAGGGCCACGACCATTCCACCAACAAGTGCATCAAGCATAAAGATGGAATTGAAAGGCTAACAAAGAAAGGCCACTTATATAAATACACAAAAGGTAGCGAGGGAGACATGGAAGAATCACCAAAGCATAAATCTTCATCTAAATTTAGGGAAGTCATAGTAAATAGTAAAAGAACTAGTGGCACAGATAAAGAAGCCAGTAAGGGAAGGTAGTAGCATATTGCGGTCATTATTGGTGGAGAACCTCGGGCGAGGGCCCCATCAAAGTGAACTATGAAGAGAAATATTGGTGAAATGATGATCGTCCATAACAAAGACACGCGCACCATAACTAAAGCTCCATACATGCCAATATTAGGGCTACGGGACAATGATAAAGTTAGCGAAAATTTGATGTGTCACATATACTTATTGATGGAGGCAGCTCCTACGATATAGTATATTTGGAGCTATTCGAGAAGATGGGCCTTAGGAAAGAAAATTTATGGTCATACAAATGACCGGACCTGCATACATTTAATGGCACGAGCACCTACCCTTGGGGGTACTTAGAGCTAATGGTATGTGAAAAAGAAGGGATGGATGTTGGAATAGTGGACTCAAAGTTCCTAACGGTCCCCTACAAGAGCGTCTGCAAATGCATTTTTGGCAGACCCTTCGTGGCAACCCTTGACCGATAGCATCACCAGTCATCTCAAGCTCAAATTCCACAACCTTCAAGGTAGGCTGGTCACGGTTAATGCTTACCTAGAGGGAGATAAAAGGATCTACTAATAACTCTAATAGGAATAGTGGTGAAGAAAATCCATGGAAATTAATGTAGCCTCCATAAACGGAAAACTTAGGAGCATTAACATCCGTTCTCTCAAAAGTAGCGAAGCCGATGATATGCAAAAAGGGAGGAAAAACGGTGGCTAGCATGTTTGTAAGTGTACGATGAACTCCCAACTGCTAATGAAAATTTAAAAATCTCGAAATATTTTTTGTTTGTGATTATTTAAGATAATGACTAGTTTGGTGTACGGTCGAAGCCCAAACACAAAGACTTTGGGGTATTGTCATAAATGTCACGCGTGTGTGACTACTACAATCAAAACCCCACAATGCAAAGCCCAAACACAAAAAGTGGCAAAATCATTAAAATGGAAATAATAACCCACCCCACTTTAGGGGCCGGAGTGGGTTGGCCATAGTCAAGCTCGGATCAGGTTTTCATCTCGGAGGGGAGGGGGAAGGGGTAACGACACTTGGCTTTGCACGATTCTAGAGGTGTCCAATAAAAGTTGTGGGAAGACCTTGTAAGTTCATGCAAAGTTTGGAGTAAAGAACTCATGATCAAATATTTATGCCTTAAACAAATAAGAACAATGACGCCACACCTAATTCATTTAACTCTCTATTTATAGTGCATGATATTACAAAAAAAAAGTGTAATAAGAGGGTCGATAATCCTTAAGGGAGCCACTATTCCTCTCTTTGAGAAATTGGTCTGGCCGTACTTGCTATGTCGTAATACACAGATGATAGTGAAAATGCTCTACTTTAGGCAAGGTATTCTCCAAGTACTCTGAAACGGCTGTCGTACTATAAGCGAATGATTCAATTAAACTTCGAGCCAAAGATGCATTTTCAAGGCATGTGGTTTTTTAGATCTCCTTGAACCAAAGACAGGGACGCCTGCGTAGCCAATATAGTAGCCCACGTAGAAGCTAGAATTTATCTTTCATATTGATATACCCCTCACCAAAAGGGTTAGGTGGTAAACTAGAGAGTCGGGGAGATTGAGTGCACTCAAACCATCTCCCACCGTTGTAATAGAAAAAGAAGCTTTATGTGTTTTTTGCAGGTATGTATCCCGTTAAAGTGTCAAGCTATAAATACTTTCCTTTAGCTGTTGCTTGTGCTTGTGTTGCTGGTTGGACAGTAAAGCAATCGAACGGCCGATACCACCAATGGCCAAAATAGCAAAAGCGCACGTATATAGTATGCTAGAATTGAAAGTTTCTCCCCAACCACGTTTCTCAAGAACTCTACAATAGCAGAAGGACCAGACACATGCAAAGGGTGTTGGCGATCATTCAAAGCACCAACACCTCCAGCAGACCCTAAGGAGGAAGAAGTACTAACCGACCTCGAAGCATTTGTAATGCCTGCGAAAGTCTCAGTTGGCTGTGGATTCCGAGTCTTAGTTGGTGGAGCTCTTCTTCATCCTTCATTGAGTTTGCAAATAAATATTACCAAAGTAAGCACATTACAAATGATCGAATTGAAAACAAAGAGGTCAATTACAACTGAAACTCATCAAAAATGACCTTATTCTCCTTCTTGGTGCGAGCATCCACTAGCATGTGGATTTCGATAAGTCATTTCAAGTGCTTCCTTGAAGCTTCATCACGGGGAGTAACTCCCCTAGGAAAACTCAAATATTTGACGAAAGTTAAATATTTGGTAAAAATCCAAACGTTTACCTTTAATTTTATATGTTTAATTTCTATCAGATTTTTATTTAAGCTTCCAAATTTTTCTTTTGTACACACTTTTCAGAAAGTAAATTCATTCACAAAACTATAAGAATGAAGATAAGTAAATTATGAGAAAGATATTTTAATATTATGAAAATAAATTAGGGTTCCAGATATAGTG
Organism: Vicia villosa; assembly: GCF_029867415.1. Classification (NCBI taxonomy): domain Eukaryota; kingdom Viridiplantae; phylum Streptophyta; class Magnoliopsida; order Fabales; family Fabaceae; genus Vicia; species Vicia villosa. Next base: position 82,512 of record NW_026704982.1, on the reverse strand, counting down.
GTTAGGGTGCCAGACATATTTCTTGAAAATTAGGAGTTCCGGATTTTCGAGGGCCTTGTGTAGTAAGCCAAGTTGCACAAACAAAAATTCAACTTTGTCAGTGTTAGATTTAAGTCTCTTAGATAAGACTAAGAAGTTATCTTTTAGACTTAATACATCCTTTGTTCCCTTAAATTAATTTTATATTTCACTTTAGTCCCTTATTTAATAAATGTTACTTTTGAGTCCCTCAAATCACATTCCGTTACTCACATTAATCCCTTCTGTTAAATTTGGAAAAATCTGTTAACTTTTGTAGACGTGGCATGCCATCTGTATTTATTTGATTGACATGGAATTATTTTATTTGATTTAGAATATTTTGTTTATTAGAATTTATTAAGAATTATTTTTATAAGAAGTTACCTTCTTCTCTCATCCTCAAACCCTAGTCATTGCCTCTCTTTTCCATATATCTTCTTCTTTTTTTCTCTTATCCTTCTTTCTACAACAACAACAAATTCATATGGTGTTCTCCATCTCTCTTTTTTTCTCTTATCATATTGTTGGTTTTTTCTCAACACATGGAGTGCAAGGAATCCAATGAATCGTATTTTCTTTATGTCTAGATTTGGTTGGAATTTTGACTATCTTCTTATGGTTTTTTAGTGGAGAAAAAACATTAATCTAAGTTGTTGGTTGTGGTTTGTACAAGAGAAACGTTAACCTAGATCTAGTTGGAACTTTGACTATCTTCTAATTGCATTTTTGTTCAATCTGTTTATGATTCGTACAGGTTCTTCAGAATAATATTGATTGGTTGTGGAAACACCTCCTAAAATGGAACAAAAGAGCGTGTCTACTGAGAGAACCACTGAAGCTTTGAAGAATTTCAGTGATTTAGAGAGGTTAATTTAATGTAATTTATCAAGGAAATCCAATTGGTAAAATTGCTCATTTTGCAGCTATTTCATCTATTCATGAAGCTTCTATGTTGGAAGATTGTGATGAAATTCACATAATAGATTTTTGTATTGGAAATGGTGTTCAATGGTCTTTTTTATTGGAGGCGGTTTCGAAAATGAAGAAAAAATTGAAATTGACATCAATAGAAGGCGGTTTCAATTTGATGCTTGGTCTTCCTCATATGGGAATGGAAGAAGCATAAGAAAAAGTGCTTTTGAGTTTTTGAAAGTAGCTGAAGATTTGATCAAGAACTATGGTAGCAAAGGAATGATTACTTTTGGTGATGGTGATGCATTTAAAAAAAAATAGTATGAATTTTAAGTCACTTTTTTTAAAGGGAATTTGGTGCATTATAAGGCTTTGTTGGAATCTATTGAATAACAGTTTTCTAAAAAGTTCTCAGAAGCAAGAATGACTCCATTGTGGTGTTTATGTCCAGGATTTACAAATTTTTTAGTAGTAAAATGACTTTTTTAAAAAAGCTTATCCGAGAAAAGTTGTTATATTTTTTTTTACATATTATTAATAATTTGCGGGGGTTTTTAACCTTCGATAACAAAGTTCTGTAGTTTAAAAAAAATCAATTTTTTAATACATATGTTGAGTCACAAATGCTAAATAAGCCTTGTTATCATGCCAGATCATCCAACTTAACGTTTTCACACTCAAATTAGCAGAACGAACCAACTTGGATAACAGAAATTTTGCTAAAGGACTTAGTTGTAACATTTATTACTTAAAAGGACCAAAATGAAAACTGAAAATTAAATGATGAGACTTCGAATAAATAAGTCTATCTTTTAACTTTTCAAACTCTATCTCTAACTAAGATAAAACTTAAAAGTTTTGCAACAAAAAATATTGTACTACATATTAAAATATGTTTTAAGTGTCTGTTTCCAAATTTGTGTCAAATGACAAGGATAACGTATGTAAATATAAATCTTGGTCCTTAATTCTATTCATGCAATGTTTCTTTTCAAAAGCAAAGTCATAAAATTTTACGTGTCCGTTATGTCGCCGAAATGACGTTTTATCTAGTTTGCCTTTTTACTTTATCAATTCTAGTTCTTGACGTTTTAATTACGGTTCAATTGGAGTCAAAAGAAAATTACGGTTGGTTATGTTTGTTGTTATTTAATTTGATATAATTCTCTTTGTAGTGTTCTCCAATTAATCGATTTTTATTTTATTAATATGTAATTTTGTAATATATATATATATATATATATATATATATATATATATATATATATATATATATATATATATATATATATATATATCAAGTCTATAAATTTTAACACCAATCAGAAATTATTTGATAGGTTAAAGAGAATGATCAAATGACATTTTTTCCCATCTCATTGACATGTTGTTGGAGCAGTAAAGCGGCAGCAAAAAGTAAATATTTATTTAGTGTTATCTTATCGTCTCCACAGGGATTAATAATTTTAAATTGTTGTTCGATAGTTTCTTGCGTTATTATGTTTCGGTTAAAATGATTTAAAAACGGCAAATGCGGGAATTTAACATGTAAACAAGAAAGAATACATTGTTCGAAGAGTAGAGAACTCTCAAGTTTGCATTTCATCTACCATATCAAATAGTTACACTTACTACTCAGTTGTACTCGATCTAAATCACTCGTCAATATTATCACGTATCACTCACACAAAGGTTATCTCTAACGCAAAGTGATATATCGGCAGTTTTGATCTTGTCGGCGATGTCTCGCGCAACTCAATCAACACGGAGACATTAAGAGTCGATACCCAAAGTGAATACTAAGCCTAAATCCATCTCTAGAGTCTAGGACCTAGCAAATATTCATCCAAGAACAAGATTTGAGAAGTTTATGTCTAAAGCAACTCAAATTCAAGCACAAAGCAAAAACAAGGATAAACATCAATATTGATTTGTAAAGTAGATTTTACATAATACCAAGAGCAATAAAAATACATATAATCAAGGTAAAGTTACATACAAACTTCAACAAATAGAGATTACAAAGAGAAGAAAATAAGAGGAATCAAACATTTCTTAATTTGTCTACTTCAATCGATGAGAAATTCGATCTCGGGTCATCTATATGCAAACTCCATTGTTGTTTTCTAAGCTCTCAAGGCCAAAAAATGAAGGTTGATGGAGTTGAGAACAAATACCCCAAAACCATACCTAAAAAATGTGTGTTTTTTTCCCTAAATACACAATTCTGCCCAGCTCATCCCGCTTAGTGGAACAGAGCCCGCTAAGCCCACTCTACTGCAACTTGAGATCTTGTTTCGGCCATAACTTAAGAACCGTAACTCCGATTTACGTCCATTTTGAAGCGTTAAAAAGCTCATTCAAGATATATCTAACAAAGCCTAAATATAAATCAAATTGATGATTTTTATCATCTTTGGTTAGAGACTTATTCTTTGATGAATTGCTAAAAATTGTATTCTTGAAGCTTAGCCTTTGGCATTTATTACTCAATGCTCCAACCATGAATGAATACCTACAAAAGACATAAAAACTATCAAACGGTATATTATATATACAAAAACTCGATTAAAAATAATTCATACATATTTATACACAAAGTGGGAGATTATTCAAAGGATATTACAAAAGAATCGATAATTGCCACTAAAATATACACAAATATTACGATTATTTTACACTTAACACATTTCAAATGATTTCTAATTTATGTTAAATTTCATCAATATGATCTATATAAAAATAAATTTCAATCTAACGATAGATTTTGTTATATGTACATGCGGTAAAAGTTATCGAAGGTGCCATAATATACAATTTCATTTAGGTTAGATTTCAATATTCGACATGCTTTTATAATGGATATCTTTTAGGTTTCAAGCGAATCACTCATGGGAGCGTTTTAAACGTTGATAATCATTAAATGGATGACAAAGATTTGTTAAGGCCTGTGTATATAGTATAGAAAAACGTTTAACTATCACCTTGGTCATGATAAATCACCAATGTGAATGTGCATTTTTTTAATTACATTGTTTTTACATAATATTAAAAATACATTGTATGCAATAAAACTTCTATGATATCATGATTTAGATGCTATATGTCCCATGCAAGATGCTAGAGATCTGTTTCCAGGGCCAATGAGTATTTTTATTTTCTGCACTTGTAATTCATCCCAGAGATATGTTGTAGCGGTGATAAATATTTCCTCTTTTTGGGGCGGCTTCATGTTATTAAGGATTAGAGTAAAATATGTTTAACGAGTGTTTTTATGGTAAAATATGATTATTATACCCCTCAGTTTACCTAGAAAATGAAGGTAAAATATAATCTTCTTTAAAATATCACCTCGGTTTTGGATAAAAACCGAGGTGAATAATTATTTTTTATTTTAAATATTACATTGTTTACACAGAATATTAAGATAGATTGTTTACAACAAATCTTTTCCAAGGTTAAGCTCTCTTCTTTGTGTAAGTTGAAGCTCCTTGAGTTACAACTTCTAAAAGAACGATGCTTGAATGTCAGAACTTTGCATTCAAATTCACTATTTCTTTAGCAGTGTGTTTGTTTCAAGAGAGGAAATGTACAATAAATATTTGAAGCAAAATTGATTTTTTGCACTTGCAATCTATCAAATGTGCAAAAATATAACAACAACATCATCAAAACCATTATGAGAGATAGATTGCAAGGGCATAAAAACTTTTTGTTCTAGATAGAAAAACATTGAAGATTTTTCTGTCTTGCAATCCATCCCAGAGAATGATGCATGCGAATTTAGGGAAGCTTCATATAAGTAAGTATTAGGTTAAAATCTGTTTGACGAGTGCTTTTATAGTGAAATATGATTATTTGATCCCTCGGTTATATCGAAAAACTGAAGGGTTAGTTCATTTAATTTACACTTATAAATAAATAAAATGGAGAAAGGACCTCAAGCCACCTGATAGGTTAAGGTCCCATGACGTTAGACCTCAGGGCTGGCGGGTATGGAATGTCATCCATATGAAGGACCTCAAGCCATATCTTCTTGTAGATATTTTTCAAATGCAGGAAGCTCTTGCGGGTTTCCCATTTCGTTTGAACATCAGTCTGTCTCTGACAGGGGTGATGTAATGATTTTATGCAACTACTGCGAGTTATCCGGGTTACCAAAAGTCTGCTCTTTGACATCTCATGCCTTTTTCTCAGTTTTTCTTTCCTCATCCTTTATATAACACTCCTCCCTGGGTCCATTTTGAAACACTCCCAAAAATATTTCCTTGTTGGGGTGGATGACCTTGATAGTCGCCTCATTAAAGTGGGCGCGATATTCACTCAAACATTTAGAATATACTAGGAGAAAGTTGAAGAGGTTAGTTGTAGACATCTTTTGGTGCTAGTTTGCTGCAAACTGATGGACCTGTTTCTTCACAAGTTCCTGGTAGCTAGTGACTGAGAGTCTTGGTAGGTTCATGTATAAACTTTGCGCTTCATCTTTGAAGGTGCCAGAGGGAAGTTTGAATTTCAAGAAATTAAAGGCTTCAATAATTCTCATTTTCGTGTTGATGGAGGCAACAAGCTCGTTGCGTTAATCAAATTTGGACAATGAAGGCGACTAAAGTTCTCTGGAACTGGCGCGCCCAAAATCTCATTAGAGAGAGGTAAAGGTCTGGGATTTTAATTTTCTCAAGAGAGATAGCCTCCTTCTGTCATTGTTGGATGTGAAAGGCATTATCCTCAAAAATTCTGTTACGGTGACATAAGTCATCCATGGCGGCATGCATTTCTACCTAGCGTCCTCATCATTATTGAAATCACTGTTGGCCAGAGTTTCTACCTCCAAATTTATCATGTTGGATAAAGGGGTTGAACACGTGGGTCGCAATCTAGCCGAAAAATGTTATGGTATAGGGTTATTAGAGGTTTTAGAGTTTTTGTAGTGTTAGAGAAAGCTCACGTATGGATAGTGAGAAGCTCTATATCTCTCTCTCTCTCTCTCTCTCTCTCTCTATATATATATATATATATATATATATATATATATATATATCATGTTTTCGTAGTGAATTGAGTATCCAGACATTATCCTCAAAAATTATGTTATGGTGACATAAGTCATCCATGGCGGCATGCATTTCTACCTAGCGTCCTCATCATTACTGAAATCATTGTTGGCCTGAGTTTCTACCTCCAAATTTATCATGTTGGATAAAGGGGCTGGACACGTGGGTCGCAATCTAGCCGAACAATGTTATGGTACATAGGGTTATTAGAGGTTTTTAGAGTTTTTGTGGTGTTAGAGAAAGCTCACGTGTAGATAGTGAGAAGCGCTCTCTCTCTCTCTCTCTCTCTCTCTCTATATATATATATATATATATATATATATATATATATATATATATATATATATATATATATATTTATATATCATGTTTTCGTAGTGAATTGAGTGTCCGCTCTCAATCTTAGGGCTCTGAGATATTTATAAGAAGCTCTTAGGCTTGAGTCTTAGAAACAAAGAAAATATCTTGTTCAACTCATATTTTAAATATATATTAAATAAATATCTTGTTGAACTAACTAATAAATAAATATGTCATTAATTTAAATTCAATGGTTATTATTAAAAGTCTTCAGTTCTCATTATAGCAAAAGTTCTCATTTGATACGTCCCATATATATATATATATATATATATATATATATATATATATATATATATATATATATATATATATATATACGAGGAGAGATCAAATTATACCCGAATTGTTACACCATGAGTTACACTCGCTCAATAACTTCACATCGGATATTTATTTTTAAAAATCAACCGTTAGGTTGAAACATACTATCATATTGATCATACCTATAAAAGTTTAGAATAGTCTTTAATGATTTGTTATACCATCCAGATATCCAAAGATTAACCTCAAAATGAACTTTCATATAACGTTAATTTTGAGGTAATTCAATGACATAGTAAATCATTATAGATTAATCTCAAACTTTATAGATATGATATATATGATAGTATGTTTCAATCCAATGGTTGATTTTAAAAAATATTTATTCGAGATGAAGTTATGAGCAAGTGTAACTTCTAATGTAACTCTTCGGGTGTAACTCTCTCTCTCTCTCTCTATCTCTCTCTCTCTCTCTCTCTCTCTCTCTCTCTCTCTCTCTCTCTCTATCTATCTATCTCTCTATCTATCTATCTATCTATCTATCTATCTATCTATCTATCTATCTATCTATCTATCTATCTATCTATCTATCTATCTATCTATCTATCTATCTATCTATCTATCTATCTATCTATCTCTATCTATCTAGGCAGTTCATAAAATAATCAATTAAAAAGATGAAGGGGCATAAAACCTAACCAATTAAAAAATCGATAGTTGGACATGCCCAACCTATTACTAAAAAACTTTCATAAGTACAAATATGAAGTGAATCCCACCGAATATCATAGTTAACAAAAAACTTGCATTGGTTAATCTATTTGTAGATGCATTTTGCTCTCTGAAAATGTGATATAATCTAAAGAAGCGTAGGTTGTATAAAGTATGCTTGAACTTAATTAAAATATGCCTAGTGATAATATTCAAATTTGAAAATGATTGAATAGTTAGCATCGAGTCAGTTTGTAGCCAAGGATTTTTTTTTCTTTCTATTAGCATATTCAATATAGAAAGCATGATTTCATAGGGGGCTACCAGAGCGCTTTTCTGGAAAAAATGCTCTTATAGGGGGGCTACCAGAGCGCTTTTCTGGAAAAAGCGCTCTTATAGAGGGGGCTACCAGAGCGCTTTCAAAAGCGCTTTCGTTACCTACGGCAGCACTGGCTTTGGCAGCGCTTTAAAGCGCTTTAGTAGCCCAAAAAAATTGCTTTGGTAGCCCTTTTCCGTAGTAGTGAATTCAGTTTGAAAATAGATGCAAACTTTAATCTTAGATGAGAAAGCTTCCAAGAATCTTCCTAATTTATCTTTAAATGTGTCACCACAAGTTGATATTTCAGGATTTCCTCTTGAAAATTCATATATGTTGTACTTAAACCAATTATGACTAGGAAAGCACCGATTAACGTGTATGATTTTAGATGCCGGAGGAAGTCGAAATTTGATTTCAAAGTATTTAATAATTATAAACTCTTGAATTGAAGAGTACATGTTTCATTTAAAAGAAGTAGATGTCATATAGACCAATTGTTTAAGATGAAAAATGTCTTTATCAAGCTCAATGTTACAATTTTAAAATCTAATATCATTTCTTGTGTGTCAAATTTTCTAAATAATTATTATGATGAAGGTCATGATCAATTTTTAAATTTGAAAGTTTTAACTTCTACTAGCAAATTTGAATAAACTTTAAATAAATATATATATATATATATATATATATATATATATATATATATATATATATATATATATATATATATATTGAAATTTAAGTTTAATTTCCTGGTATAATGTTTTTTGATAACATATTTTTTTTAAAAATTTTAAAATAACTAATTTTTTTTATACATAGTTGAATAAATGGCTTACAAATGTCACCACAAATCTTACTAATCATTTGAAGCATGCAAAGGGGTGCTCAAATATATTTAAAAAAACAATAGTCAAATATATCTTTGTGTATCGCTACAAGATATTCAATTTATAAAATATTTAATTAAAATTTTTCAAAAGGATAATAAAAAAAGAAAGCATAAATAATTGATTATATGTCTTTATCTCACTCCTTTCATGAATAGAATATGAGAATATTTCAAACTAACCCTTAGGTTATCAATGTACCAATAGATGAAAAATATATATATATATATATATATATATATATATATATATATATATATATATATATATATATATATATAGATGTACACAAACACATAACCGATTGTGCCCATTCAGCTAAAGAAAATCACATATTCAAATTTAAAAAATGGTTGAGTGGGAAAAATATTATATGGATTTAATGTTTGTACCATGTGGATTTCTCATCCTTGTTTTATATCATTTCTGGTTATGGCATATGACTCGAACACAGCCATTCACCACAACTTTGGGAAGAGATGCAGATGGTAGAAGATTTTGGGTTCTTGCGATGATGAAGGTAACACATATATAAGACCATAACTTTAAATATATTTTGTTGTTCATATCATATAAATTTTTTTACATCTTGTAATTTGTTAATATTCTTTTAATCTTTTTTTACTTTGTTCCATATCAAATAATTATTTTCATGCAGAGATTTGGTCTAACTTTAATCAGAACCCCGCAAATAGACAATGAAATTGATCTATTTGAATTAATCGGTTACAAGATTGGATATCAATTTTTTTTTTTTTTAAAATTATCTTCATGCTCTAAGCTATATGCGTTTTAACTACATCCTCTACTTCAAATTATAAAATATATTTTGTTTTGTTTTGGTTTTTACCAATAATCACAAATAAATATTAAGGAAAATAATTACTTTTCAGTTCTACAGATTGAATTATTTACCAAAATATGCAGGATATTGAGAACAACCTCGTTGCAGTCCAAAGTCTTCGAAACCTAATAATGGGAACAACGCTAATGTCAACAACATCAATTTTCCTATGTGCTGGTCTAGGAGCAATTATAAGCAGCACTTATAGTGTCAAAAAACCAATCAAAGAATCAGTTTTTGGAGCACATGGTGATTTTGTGGTAGTACTAAAATATGCAATAGTACTAACAATATTATCATTCTCATTTGTGTGCAACACTCTCTCTTCAGCATTTATCAATCAAGTGAATATGCTAATTTGCATTCCACAAAATGTTAAGTCTATGGTGACCCCAGAATATTTGTCCCAACATATTGCAAAGGCTATGTTACTAAACTTAGTTGGAAATAGGCTTTTCTATACTGCAATTACAATTCAACTTTGGATCTTTGGGCCATTGTTACCTTTCCTCTCTTCAATGTTAATGGTTTGTATACTATATAATCTTGACTTTGTTGGTGGGACCCGCCCTAAGAATGAAGAGATGGATTTTATACATAGTGATGCATGAGTGATACTACTAAAAATATATTACATTATAGAGTCGTTTAATATGAATCCGATGTAAAGATGGAATTTACTTTTTTTAAGAATGATATTGAAATGTTTAATTTGTATCTTAAATAAACCTAACTTGTGAAATTAATAGAAACTTATTTTTATTTATGATATGTAAAAAAAATTGAATGGAAAATAATTATATATATATATATATATATATATATATATATATATATATATATATATATATATATATATATATATAGTGGAGCTACCAAGAAAGATAGGGAAAGAAAAAGCACAACTGACGACCTACTAAGAAATCATTTTTAAGTAAATGAGATACACCTATCTTTCAAGGCCTCCTCGTCAATTGGAGATCTTGTTAAGATAAAATTATTAGTGGTTTTCCATAAAGTCTAAGCCACGAAATGCCAAATCATTATAAGACATTTTCTACTCCTAGCCAAATCCACCAAGTAGGAAAAATCCTATATCATAAGATTGCAAAAATAGAACAAGTGATAAATATATGGGAGGCAAACTCTAAATACATAGCACATAAACTGTAAGAAAGACCACAACAAAGATCTAAAATAACTCGCCCGATACGTATACTCTTTCTGGTCGGGATCTTATCTTGGAGAAGTTGTCAAGAAAACAAAAACACTTTTGAGGAAGCCTAACTACCTAAAATGGAAGCTAAGAACATGCTAAACTAGATGCTAAGGAAGAAATAGAAGCATGAGACTAAAAAATATTGCGGTAGGCATATACGACAATGTAGATATACTAGTCACTCCTAGTGACCAGTGAAACAATGACTCTCTAGTGAGAAAGTAATACTCTGAATGGTTAGGAGAAGGTCATCCCCCAAATCTTACTCATGGTCAAAGAGAGGTATCCTTCATTGATAAGGAAAAAGGGAAGTGACCTTGAGATAAATGTTAATTATAAATTGCTTGAATTATTTTATTTCGTTTATGTTACTCTTGGTCCTGTCTAAATAAATATTTCTCACTTAATTCTCTCCAATCCGAATAATCATTTGAAGGTCCGACTTCTTGTTGGGTAGGTAATGGAGGAGAATGAATGGTGAAATCATTTGACATTGGGACACCTGTTTGGGTTTCTTCTAGAAAAATGTCCTCTTATTTGAAGAGGTCATTCTAGTATTTGATTTTGCTCGTAAACAACCAATTATTTTTATTGTTTACCATCATCGTACTTGGATTAGATATCTCAATTAATTTCTCTTTTGTCCGTAATCTGTTTGCAGTGAGAAAAGTGAAACAATCATCTGTATGAGTGATCATCCCCAATATTATCGCCTCTAGAAAACATAATTTAAACTAATGCTCTATAAATGCAACACATACATGGGTTTTGAATGGTCGATAACTTGTCACCAACGAAGGTATAAATATCTCCATTTAAATTACCCTATAGTGGTCTGACATTCAACTGATTAGGAAACTTTAGTACATTGCATCTAAAGCAATATGTCATATTGTGGTGATAATGGTTGTTTTTGGCATCTTTTCTATATCAGGGATGTCAAAGTTACTAATGGTACAATGGCCTGGATACCAAAGTGTTATTTAACTAACAACTTGGATCCACTATGTGGGTACCTAAATTACCTGTTGGATTTTGGGTAGGAATGTCTTGCCTCCGCGAAAAGGTTGCGGTTTCTAGATATCAGGTGTTTAAGACACATGACGGGAGACACTTTGATGTTTATCAAGTTTGATCACAAAGAAGTAGTCACATAAATTATAAACACAAGAAAAAAGGTAAAATATTAGAAGAAGGGGTTGTATGAAATCCCTTCAAAATTACCCTAGAAAGTATTTTATTGGTTAAATAGCATAAACACAATTTACTTAGTATTAGTTAATTATATGACAAACGATATTGTTTTCGATACCTTGAGTTTCTTAATTGAACACAAGTCAAGTAAAAGTCTTGTGTTTGACGTTTATAAAGTTGATAACGTCTATTTTCTTGACTTGGTTGATGTGTCAATGTATCGTACTGAATGTTTAGTTGCTAAAATTGAAGTTTCTTGGCTATGGATTAGACATTTAGGACATGTAAATTTTGACTTAATAAATAAGATACATCAAAATATACAGTAGTAGGTCTACAAAAATAAATTTTTCTAAAGAAAGACTTTGTGATTTTTTTCAAATGAGGAAGCAAACCAGAGTGTCTTTTAAATCAAAATAAAAAATTGTTTCAACTTCAAAACCTTTCGAACTTCTCAATCTGGATTGCTCGGTCGGACCGAGAACTAGAGGATAAGATGGTCTTGCAAGGTCATAAGATTGTAGTTGTGATTGGCCCGATAAAAATGATGTGACTCGACCATATCATTTCTCAGCCTACTAGTGGGTTAATCTTTTTATGTTTATTTTTCAACTCATCAAAACAACGTCGTTTTGAGTGAGGAGTAAAAAACAAAACAAAAACTAAAAGAAACAAAAAATGGTTTCCTCTCTCCAATTTAGAAAATATTTTGAAACCTAATGAAATAACATGTTTCTTTTCTTTCCCTCAATTGGAACCCTAATCTCTCTAATCCTTCGATCTTTGTAAAACTCGGAACTTCAATTCTTGCAATCAACTATGAACTTCGGTAGAAACCGTATCCCTATTATTGTAGCCTCATCTCCTTATCTCATTTCATTCAATTTCATCATTTTTGTCAAAATATTAAGTCCACGTATGTTTAAATTTTTCTTCTATTGAGAATGAGATAAATCTTGCAAAAGTAACATCTATTTTTTTTTGTAAGCAAGAATTATATTGATAGGAGAACCCAAATTCTCAAAACTTGATACAAAAAAACCCCCGAGCAACTACTCAAGAGGAATTACACGCCAATTGCATCTTACGATAAATAAAAAAGAGGATTTCTACTAAACTCGTAAAAATTACAATTGAGTTGGGTAATTTTGCCAACAAAAGCCCATCTCCAAACCAACGCTTTGAGGCCCCAAACTATGTCGGATATATTCCACGAATCTCCCTTAAAAATGATATTGTTTTTCACCGTCCAAAGAGTCCATCAAACCGCCAACCACACCACTCCCTCCTTTCCCTTTCTAACTTTCTCTATCTTTCCGAACTTGAACCATTTCAAAAAGCTTTCCATAAAATCCCCCGCCTTATAATCAACGAAACCAAGCCATTCAGATATATCCTTCCAAATTAAATCCGAATTATAACATAGGAAAAGCGAATAAGTCGTAGTTTCTTCATTCTCACAACAGAAAACCCAAGAAGAGTTAGAATAAGATAAGATACATCTATAAGATAACTCACATCTCGTTAGAAGATTATTGATGAAACACCTCCATTCAAAGGCTTTTATTTTCATCGGCACATCCATCTTCCAAACAATTTTAAGCGCCGAGTCATACTTTCCAAAAGGGCCAGAAGGGGTGTGCATGCAATTGATGATATGAAAGCAGCTTTTCATCGAGAAAATACCTTTCCCGTCTGCATTCCATAATACAGTGTCAATGCAGTTTGAAACAGGCCTAGCAGCGTACACCGCTTGTTGCAACTGCAGCAGCTCCGCTGCTAATGCAACACTAACCAAACTGTTTCGGGTGATGCCGAAGTCCCCCATATCCAAACTCCGTTGCACCAACCACCCATGAGAGCCACCGGGACATCTTGCAAGATAGATTCAGTGAATTTATAAAGTTCGGATTTATGAAATATTTCAAAAAAAATAAATTATATTTGCATAATATAGTAAAGCAAAACTTTTTTTTTATTTCATAGAACTTTTTTTAAATTTTATAGATATAAAATTTGTGTTATGAATTTTTATTTTAAAATTTGGATCGATTTTTATTATCGAGTAATCTTATTGAGGATTGAAATGTTATCAATCAAAGAGTGGGAAGTAGGGATTTTTCGGATCATTGCCCAATCTAGTTAAATTCGGGAAGGGTTAATTAGGGGCCGAAGCCGTTTCGTTATAATAATGCTTGGTTCAAACATGATGGTTTCAAACAAACATGAATATAGATTTATTCGTAATAAATTTGAAAAAATGAACATACAACATTATAAGTTTATGACATAAATCAATGAAAAAAATAAATAAAGTGAAATGGAGAGATAGAAAAAAGGTGAAAAAGAATAAGAAAATATAATAAGTGAGATTGAGAAATATTAAGAAAATATAATAAATGAGATTGAAAATAAGAAAAATGGTGAGAAGAGAGTTGGATTTGATCCACCCTATTTATTAATGAAATTGACTATGAGGATAAATGGAACAGAGGTAGGTTTATAGTATTTGGGAGAAGGTTAAATATGTGAGGATTAGTTGAAGAGGTGGGTTTAGAATTATGGTTGGGGAAAAGTTGGGATTAATTGATGAGGTGGATTGTGGATTTAACCATCTAACAATTTATATACTATTAATTTTTTATTTGCATGAAAAATTACTTGCCATTAATTACTACTATTATTTAATGATATTATTAAATTAATTAATTGAGAGGTGAGAAGGTTTATGGGTTGGTAGGTTTATGGTTATTGAGAAGTGTGGATTAATTGAAGAGGTGGATTGTGGATTTAACCATCTAACCATTTTTACACTATTAAATTTTTATTTGCATGAGAAGTTACTTGCGATTAATTACTACTACTATTATTAATGATATTATTGAATTAAGTAATTGAGATGTGAGTGGGTTTAGTAATTAGTTAATTATTAATAATTTTTATTTATATTTTGAATGAGTAATGGATCAATACGTGTGTTACTTTATTTTTTTTTAATTTTTTATTTAATAAAATATATAAATTAGTTAGTGGAATATTTTTAGATATTAATTAAAAAAATTAGTTAGTGGGAGTAAATAATAATGAATAATTAAATAAATCGAATTATTTTTTTAATTTTTTATTTAATAAAATATATAAATTAGTTAGTGGAATATTTTTAGATATTAATTAAAAAAACTAGTAAGGAAGTAAATAATTAAATAAATAAATAGAATAATAAGAAATTATTAATACATAATTTTTTGACTGAGTGATTTATAATAAATAACGGAGGGAGGAAGCAGTGTACTATATTATGGATTTGGCATAATGAACGTGGCTCCCAATTTTAAGCAACATCAAGAGTAAATAAAACACAATAAAATGAAATACAGGATCAACTCCAACAAAGCAAATGTGTAATTATGTATTAGTTTAAAACTAACACAAATTACTCCATTTATTCATTATAACATAATAACTAAACCTAACGCATATTACTAGTTTTATCACCCGCATCAGGATTAGGATCAACACCGTCATTAAAGAATTCGACAGGAAAATCATTAACTGACTTCAAAACCAAACGTGAAAAACCTTCTTCAGAATTGAACTCGTTCAGTCCAAGAGGAGCACATTCACCAGTCATTTTGTAACAAAATAAAAGACTATAAGAGCTGCTTCCAGATCGATATTCCGTTATCACAAACCTTCCATTGATTTTTTCAACACCATGATCGTTTCCAGGACCACTAATACCAACATATCTCAGTTGAGTAGTGTTATCAACAAACACCGACCATTCTGATGATTTAGCACAGAGAGGTTTGTCCCTGAACTCAATAACAACCTCATAACCAGTAAAGATCTTAGCCTCGGGGCTTTTTGGTATGGTGAACTTAACTGGAAAGCCAAATTCAAAACTAGATTGTACGACATTTAGTGGACATTTTGAATTAGCGGTTTTGCCTAGGGATATCCCTCCACTATAAGCGCTCTCATTTACTGGTTGTATGTAGTATCCGCTACCTTGGATAAGGAGGTCACCATCAGTGTCCAATACATCAGTAGGATAAGAAGGACCAGCGGTGTTTGATGGAAGATTGGTGATGAAAGTAAAGAGGAGGAAGGAAAGGATGAGAGATAAAACGTGATTCATGGTTTCTTGCTTATGTGTTTTGGTGCTTTCGTTACCTCTGCTGGATCAGTTAGTTATAGAGTTGTAAAGATATTTGGTAGTTTAAATTAGTGGCTGATAGCTATCCTCGTGTTACACATGCTACCTTCATTATTCATACTTCAAGACTTACTATACTAAACTCTTTATAAATTCATTTTAACACCATCAATTCCGAATTAAATAATTTTATATTTGTAGAAACATGTCATGCTAACAATAGTAAGATTTTCGATAGTGTAATTTATTGAGGTTGGATGAAAAAATACATGTTAAGTAAGTTTCACATCGATAGTTAAATATTTTTTCTTTTACAAATATAATTAAATTGCTGATACTTAGAAATTCATAATTTAAAAAAAATAATAATAAGAGTTTATCTCAAATACTTTTTTTTTTCAATAAAAAATAGTAAGAGCTTATCATTATTCTCTTTATAGTGGTCTGACTTTAACTTCCCCTCTCACAGTGAGTGATCCATTTGCAACTAAAAAAATGCCTAAAAAGTAATCTTCCATCACTATACTTATAGTGTTATGTGTGAGAACAAGATGATGATCGGAATAGTGAACTTGAATTTGATGTGAAAGAATAGGTTTTATGAAGATGATGTTTTGATGAAGATAAATCTTCCCCTCTTCTTGGATGTCGGGATAGTTGATTCTGTCAGTGAGAATTGCGATCATGTTTCTTGACAACGGGAACCTCGGGTTCCCCTTGGTTGGGTCGGCGATATCGGAGCCGAGGAGAAAGACTTCTAGAACGTCTTCGGTGTCTCCGGAAGGGAGATCTTAGCAGGCGTGTTTCTTCTAGGGCTCTAATCCTCTTGTTTTGTTGGAGGATCAAAGCGTTGATCTTGTTAATGGCTTCGAACATGCGGGTCAGATGGGGGTCGGCGTTGGCGGGCACGGACAGTTGTTGAGATCGTTTTGGAACGTTTTCTTGGGCTTTCTTGGATCTTCCTATTTCTATATGTTGGACGGCAAGGTCGCGAGTGTCATCCGGGGAATGAGAGGCGGTTTCGCCATCTCTTTTTGGAGGGATTGCATCCTCCAAGAAAGGGTTGGTGAAATCGATGTTGGACTTGCGCTCGGGAGAATGAATGATGGAACGGACATTGTGGTTGTCGTGTTGACTGGCCATAATGTGATTGTTGAAGATTGCTTTGGTCTACGTTCGCAGGGGAGGAGAAAAGGGGGAGAGCAAATTTTCCACAGACGGCGCCACTGATCTGACCTGTTGATCAGAACCCGAAAAGGCCTGAGACGTCCATTCAATGTTGGTGATGATGAGAAAAGGGGGTGTACCTGCAAGGAACTCCGACGATCAAGTAAGTGGGAGCACAAATATGTTTTAGTGTTTCAAGGGTTTGAAATTGTGTTACTTGACCCTTTTAAATGAGAGGGTTTATATAATGCCCCCAGTGCTTGGCCATTAGTCCACATTTTGGTCTGGATCACGGATCTAGGCCCAAAACGTGTGGCTGTCAGAATTGTAGGAGTAAACTTAGGAATCCTGGGAAACTGCCTAAAACTAGCCGTTGGCCGGTCAGAGGGGCATTCCTGGTCGACAGGGACGCTTAACAGGCTTGGAATACTCTGCTCCTCGACGGGGAGCAGGATGTATGCCTTGTTGCTGGCGCGGAGGCTAATCTGGCCGAGTGCAACTATGGTGAGCTGTCATCAACATGAGGGGGGAGCGAGCCCGACAATGAGACTGGGGAGATGGCGTTCCTACTGCCCTTAGGTGACTGGGCTAAGGCTATTGGGTCGTCCTGGGAGCAGAAGCGGATTGGGCCAGGCCTAGTCATTGGGCCAGTCTAGAAGAAATACTATTAATCAATTGGGAGCTACTGATATTAAGCTGGACTATGAAAAGAGTTATTATTTCTTAGTTCTTTGACAGGTAACTTGGAAGTTCTTCTATTGACAGAGTCACAGTGAATTATTGTGCCAAGTCAAGAAATAGAAAAAAATTATATGCTACAATAGTGGTGTGGTGGGACACATAAATAATAAAATGAAAGACACATCTACTGAGTTATGTCATACACACCTCGGTCACCTTATTGGGAAAGGACTCAATATTCGTTTTATTACAATTTTCTTCTGGTAAATGCATTACTAAAAAATTCACTTTAAGTGACAGAATTAGAGACTAAAAAACCCTAAAAATTAGTCACTATAGCGTTTTACGATCGATTCAGTGACTACCAATTTTTTGATTGGAAAAGTGATAGTCACTAATCTTTTGTGAATAATTTAATGACCGAACTTTGGCGACCATTCTCATTTGATAATTTAAATTATTTTTAAATAAAACGAAATTAAAAGATGTTGACTTAAAAGATTAAACTCTAAACCTTGACTAATTTTTCCTGCTCATTACCACTGCACCACTATGTTTTTTTAGAAACAGTATTTCAACATATATAAATATTACGACAGAAATTAAAATTTCTAAATATCTCTACAAATTTTCAAATAATTATTTAGAAAATCACTCTTTTCTTATTTAATTTAAATATGTAATTAAAATAACATTTTATTTCATCATGCAAGTATAAAAATTGTACAATCAATATAAAATTCACTTTTATGCATATATAAAAATGAAAATTCATAATTTTTATATAAATATATATTTTATTTGTTAAAAAAATAAAAAAAATTAAACTAAACTTTTTATTGAAAAATAAAAAATTTGGAGATATTAAAATCTTTAGAACATAGAAAAAATTGGGAGAAAAATAATAGCTTAATAAAGATGATTAAAATATAGAGAAAAAATATATATTAGTCACCAAAATTTCAGTCATTGATTTTTTTTATAAATAAAATTTATATAAAACTGTATTTTTGAAGACTGAATAATAGCACTAAAGACATGTACTCATCATTTTCTAGTAAGCTATATAGAGTTTTCTTTCATAGTAATGGTCTTCATATGATGTCAAATGTTCTAGATTTAATTAACACTGATGTTTGCATGATGGATGGTAATATTTAAGGCAATGCATTATTATTATTATTACTAGTATATAACCCGCGCGATGCGCGGTTGACCTATTATATATTATTGTGATTTTATATAATATTTTAAACTTCAAATTATAGTTATTATATTTATTATATGACTATAAAATCTAAAAAATATATGTTATATAACTATAAAATCTAAAAAAATACATATTAAATGATGATAATTCAATATCACCCATTTATATACACATGATTATGAATATAATAATAAAATATATGATAAAATATATTGTAAGACCATTTTTTAAAAATGAAATAATATATAATATTCTTAAATTTATAGAACAATAGTGCTCAATAACTATTCTTTTCATCTTTAAAGAATTTCAAAGGTGAATAATCAAATTAAAAATGTTAATATTTAAATTTATTTATAAAATAATAGTGTTTTAGAATTATATTTTACGAAAAAGTGATACATAAACAATAAATAAGAAAAAAAGACAATTAATCATTAAGTAACGTCAATTAAGTAAAATATTCTATTTTCTAAATTTATTGTTATTTAGAAACAGGTAAATTTTAGAATTGAAAGACCGGTAAATTTATTGTAATTAATATAATAATTAAAATTTATACTATAGAAGAAAATTAGAACTTATATCCTAAAGAAAGCACAAATCGTACCATTGTAGAATTGTGAAGAAAGAGGAAAGAAATTAAACCAAAAAAATAAATAAAAATAAATAAATACAAAAATAAAAAAACATCTTTAACATAAGTATATGTATTAAAATTTATAGAATTTAGATTCTCCAAATGAATGCAATAGAGGTATATTTCAATATTCCTTCTAAGATTGTTATTTGTAGGAGCTTGTGCCTATTAGACTCTTTTTCAAATTGCAAAACATGCAAAGTAATAATTAGAAATTATATTAGACAATATGAATATGAGTATGAAATGAATTTGAATATAATCATAATAGTATTTATGAAATATAATCAAAATAGTAAGATAAAATTTATTCGAAAAAATATGGATATGAAATAGATTTGAATAGATGTAAAAAAATATGGAAAACCTTCCAAAAGCTTTTGGATAAGATAATGAATCGGTATAGAATAGTTCACTCATTCATTCAAACTTTGTCAAGTTATTCATCAAATTCTAAAATATACATGGAGAGAGAAAGTGAGAGGAAATTGTCTATTTAAGGAAGAAAGGAAACAAAATTATCTTTTAGAATAATAAAATGATATTATGAATGGTCGTTTCATAAAATCATTATTTTCTAAACATTAATTTTTGCAATAATTATAAAATTTGTAACTGATTTTTGTTCCAAAAATAAATTGTAATTAAATTAGTAATTATTGTTGAAATACATTTTAAAAAGATTAGAAAAATTTGTTGTTTATTCTTTATATAATGAGATTAATCACTAATAATGAGATTTTTATAATGGATAATCACAATAATAATGAAATTAAACTCCAATAATGAGATTAGTAAAATTATTGATGATAGCATTAAACACTAATAATGAGATTTTTATATAAATTAGTAATTATTGTTGAAACACATTTTTCAATAAAATAAATCGAGCAAGAATAAAATTATTTGTTACTTTATATAAAATTTATTTATGAATACATATAATATAATTATATAAAATATACTATTTGATTAATCTATATAGTGTCTGTGATTCGAAATAAAGAAAAACCAAAAAATACTTTTTTAGAGACATATATAATGTATTATATATAAGATAAATGAGAAGAACATGAAGTTTTAATTATTATATATAATATTTATTATATATTAAAAACTTACAATTTTTTATATATGAAGTAAATAATTTTGTATTCATCCTAATAAGTAGTAAATAATTTATTATATAAGTATTTTTGTTTTCATTTACATTATAAATTTATATTTATTTTATCATCATATCACCTATATCTTAAAAGATAGAGGATATCATAATATGCACATCACTGCATGAAATTTATATTTCTCCACAAAATAAAGGATGCTCTTTCTTTTATAAGTTTTTGTTTATTAAGATTAAAAATATATAATTGTAATTAATTGTAAAATTTATTTGTGAATTTTAATCTATATAAAAAATTTTGGCACAAATATTTTTTTTTTGCCAGATTAATATTTGGGACAACACAAATTTATTTTAAGAATTTAATTTTATCTAGATTATCATAAACTTTATAAAAAATTGTTTTGATAATTATTATTCTAATTATATAGCTATATAATTATTCAGATAAAACAAATATAAATTATAGAAACATTTAAATTATAATAACAAAAAAATATGTAAATTAAGATACTATTAAGAAAAAATAAGTACAAAATATACAAAATAAAAATATAATTATCAACATTTAAAGTTATGTAATAATAACATAAAATTTAAATGACTTTAAAATCATTATAATGTCATTAATATTCTTGATCAACATATATGATCAACTCTTAGAGAAAAGAAAACTATAAAACTATTAATTTTATAATTTATACACTAAAATTCACAATATATAATTGTAATTTGTTGTAAATTTTATTTGTGAATTTTAATCTATACAAAAAATTTTGGCACAAATATTTTTTTAAAATATTTTTTTTGCCAGATTAATATTTGGGACAACACAAATTTATTTTAAGAATTTAATTTTATCTAGATTATCATAAACTTTATAAAAAATTGTTTTGATAATTATTATTCTAATTTTATAGTTATATAATTATTCAGATAAAACAAATATAAATTATAGAAACATTTAAATTAATAACAAAAAATATGTAAATTAAGATACTATTAAGATAAAATAAGTACAAAATATACAAAATTAAAATATAATTATCAACATTTAAAGTTATGTAATAATAACATAAAATTCAAATGACTTTAAAATCATTATAATGTCATTAATATTCTTGATCAACATATATGATCAACTCTTAGAGAAAAGAAAACTAAGAAACTATTAATTTTATAATTGATACACTAAAATTCATATGAAGGTACGACTAAAAATCATAACAAAAATTACATCAATGAAAGAGAAGAATTTTATTTGACGCACATATTAGGACTAAACCGTGTACTTATTTGAGCGATCATTTCAAAGTCTTTCTCAGTCGTAATAATCCAACAACATTCATCCTCTTCTTTCTGATTCACATAGAAAAATTATATCAATAGATTCAGTTGAAAAAATTATATCAATAAAAAGAAAAGTTTAAATATTTGTAATAGAACAATATGGTCTCTATTATGCCATACAAACCCAGACATACATGTAAAAGAGAAGAAAAAAAACTATTACAAAAAATTGAAGATTACCAAAAAGATTTGATGTACAAATGATGATAAACCAATATCAGATATTTATATACACGATAATTGTGCATATAGATAGAACATAATAAAAAAAAATTTATTAATTAAAATTTAAATATACAATAAATGGGTGAATGATTATAATTAAATAAAAGGAGTTACAAAATAGCAACAACAAAAAACTTTTCAAAAATTTATATTACATATTTATTTCATCAATACTATTTTTAAATTATTCTTATATTCTATCTGCTTCATTTTTTTATTTATTTTTTATTATCGTTACTATTCTTTCTCAGTAATTTTTATGTATTTTAAGTTATTCATCCATGTTGGTCAAAAAATTTGTTTTAGTAATATAGAAGATTATTATATTCATAAAAATGTAAAGGTTAAATTTTTATTAGTTTTAATTTATTAAGTGACTACAAATTTATAAAATAAAAATTTTAAAAGTTTATAATATTTAACGGTTATAAGAGTTATAAAAGGAGTAAAATACTTTAAAGAGGATTAATTGTGATATAAATTAAAAAAAATATTAATGACATTTATTTGACAAATTTTTGTAAACAAAATTTATTTGAGACTTATCTCAAAAAGAAATATAAAATTTTATAAAATATTTTAAAAAAATGGAAATCTTGACTTAAATTGAGAAGCTTTGTAAATATGCCACATAAGCATCAAATTATGTGAGAATGCCACATCAGCAGATTGTGTCTAGGGTTGTCATCATCACAACCTTACATTTATATTAAGTAGATTTTGCTTTTATTAACGACCAATCTAAAAGAGTATGATCATTAGTTTTGAAATCTAAATATCAGGTGCTCAGTGTTTTCAAGTGAAATTGTTGATATAAAAGAATAGCTGAAAGATAAAATATGAAAATGATGATAAGTATAGGGGTCTGTTTGAATATTATTGCAAAAGTATGAAATTTGGGGTGAAAGAGAGGAAACTTTAGTGTATTTGATCATAGAAAAAAATGGTAAACTCTTTTAAAATTCATAAAAACCGGTTGCAATTGGTTTTGTAAGGTCATATGAGTTCTTGTAAGGTCATAGGACCGTAGTTTATATTGGCCTTATAAAAAACGGTGTGACCCTAGGAGTTCGTTAGTCAGTTAGTGAGCCGCTGGATTTCTTGAACCGATGAATTGATCTTTTAATATTTGTTTTTCAGCTGGTCAATACAACGTTTTTTGAATGAGGAGTACAAATAATCTAAAAATTGAAACTCCCTTCCGTTTGGAAAATATTTTGAAACCTGAATTTTCTAACTCAAAACTTCAACTCTTGCAATCAACTCACACTACAAGAAAATTGACTTTTTGTGACACTCAAAAAATGTCACTAAAAGTCAATAATCCGTAGGTAAAAAGCTTGCAGATATTGAGTGACGCCCACCCCTAGCGTCAATTATAAGGGGGTGTAATGCTATGGTATAATAAGTGTCACGATAGCTTTTAGCTACGGGCAGATATTTACCTGAATGTCACTATATCATAGGTTACTGTTACAAATATTTCTCTTTTTACCTACAGTTTTAGTTTTAATAGGTGTCACTAGAACTCTATTAAATAATATTTTTTTAATTTACCAAAATATAATAAAATTATAAATTAATTTTTTTTATAATTGAAGAATATAATATTAAAATTCCATTATTCGGTAAAAAAATTTACAATACATTTTCTATTATTTCAATTTAAATATGACAAATTAACTTAATATTAAAATTAAACTATTATATCAATTTCAATTAAATTCAAATATTTCAATATAGTAACAAAGAATTTCAGCTACATTTTCTTATTTTCTGTTTGAATAAGTATAACTAGAAAGACCACTATTTTGTATGAATCTAATCAATGACCAAGTAAAATATTCAAGAGGATTCAACAGAAGCACTAGCTTTCATGTATCTACAATTTTGAAAGGTCGTGTATCTTCACTTTCATATATTTGAATCTAAATTGAGTGACACAAAATCAAACCTCTTCAGCTATAGCTCGTAAGACCTCGTTAACTTCTGGATCTTCAGAAAACCGCATTTGAATAACAGAAACTAGATTTCCAAGCAAATTCTCTAATGTTGCAACTCTATTATCTGCATTAGAGCTAGAACTGGCATGCCGGGGAAGCTTGCCAAGACAACACACTCGTCATCTCTTTTCAGGTCCTTTAACCTTTGAATAAGCATCATTCTTCCAGCTTGTAGAATCTTTGGTGGTTTGAGAATCATGTGAGCTGCCTTCCTCCTCTACCATATGTTTCTTTAACTCTTCCTACATGCAACACAAGTAACTTTTCAAATGTAACTCAATATTATTTCTCGCAACCTATGCTATCAAAACGATAAATAATAACTCAATAGCAAAAAATGGGCATTAGCAGAACTCAATATTATTTCTTCTTTGACTCTCTATTGCAACCTTTCTTAGATCACGACATTTTAAAATCATGTTCTGCATTAAAAGGGGATTTGCAAAATAAGCCAAACGGTTACACATAAAAAAGATCAAAATATTTTATGACAGACAATTTGCATCAAGTGGCCATAATAGCTACTGTAACAACATCATTGAAAGGTCTTGTAGCTGCCAGGGGAGAGTCTTCTTCTATAATTAGCTAATGTTAAAATACTAATTCATTTATTTTAAACAATACATCAAAAGATATTAAAGTCTAATAAAATGTCTCTTTAAGAGGGACATAAAAGTCTAAAGTAATTCATTGATAGAGTGACAGCAACACAAGCAAATACAACCAACACTATTTTACCTTACTTAAATCACCAAATTGAATATCACCACCTGAGGTGTTGTCGACAATGAAATGAGCCCGTTAAACAATATGATAGACCCCATGACAGTCGTGAATAACAATTTCAAAATAATGTTCTTCTACTAAATCAGCCTTGAAGAGTTGCAACTTGTCCTTTGCACCATCAAGTTTAAGTAAATGGTCAACCTGTCCCTGCAGTTACTATGTGACACATTAATCTCTTGCATTTTTAAAAAGTTTCAACCTGTCCCTGCATCTCCAAAATGTTTCAAAGCTTTAATCTCTTGCATCAAATTTCCTATGAATCATTTAGCTTCTAGTTCAACATTTAGCTAATTAATCTGGAATACACAATTTGTTATTGCACAATTCCAAGCTCTCGACATCCTATTTGTTAAAATTCATATCAATATAAATATTGTTGAGATTTACGTATTTTAGAATTAGTCTTTCTAGTGTCTAATAAAGCTCCTAAATATTAGGAGTAGAAGTTTACTTTTGAATTGGTCTTTTGCTGTAATCTAGTCCTTCCTAATTATAAGGAGGAGTTACCTTTTCTCTTGCACTTTCTGTTATTTGTAAGGCTATTTAAAGCCATGGTTGATTCTGCTATTAATAACAAATATCATTTGCATATTCTGTTCAATAGTTATCATTTGGTATCAAGAGCTTTTATCAAAAGTTTTTGAGAGAGAAACACGTGAGAAGAGTGTGAGAGAAACACGTGAGAAGAGGGTAAAGAGAGATGGCAGAAAGTACCAACAATGGTAGCTTTGTGCAACCAGCCATCCCAAAATTTGATGGCTTCTATGAACACTGGGCAAAATTAATGGAGAATTTCCTTCGTTCAAAGGAATACTGGAACCTAGTAGAAGATGGAATAACTGAGATTCCAGCAGGAAGAGTGCCATCAGAAGCAGAAAACAAGGTTATCGCAGAACAACAATTGAAAGACAAGAAGGTGAAAAATTACCTTTATCAAGCCATAGATCGAGAAATTATGGAAACCATTCTGAACGATGATACTTCCAAACAGATTTGGGATTCAATGAAGCAGAAGTTTAAGGGGTCATCAAGAGTTAAGAGAGCACAACTCCAAACCCTACGAACAGAATTCGAAATTCTGAAGATGAAAGAAGGGGAAACTGTCAACGCTTATTTTGGAAGAACACTTTCAATTGTCAAGAGGATGAAAGCATGCGGTGAGAGTCTCAAAGAAGCTGACATCACATCAAAAATTCTTCGATCCTTACTTACAAAATTTAACTATGCGGTATGTTCGATTGAAGAATCAAATAATGTTGATATCTTAACTGTGGATGAACTCCAAAGTAGCCTTTTAATTCATGAACAAAGGATGAAATCATCGGCAGAAGAAGATCAAGCATTGAAAGTTACACATGAAGAGCAACTTGGACGAGGCAGAGGCACGTTTAGGGGTCGAGGAAGAGGCAGGGGCAGACAATTCTTTGACAAATCTGCTGTTGAATGCTATAAATGTCACAATTTGGGACATTTTCAGTATGAATGTCGTAGTTCAGAGAAGCGGGCTCACTATGCTGAGATCGATGATGAAGACGAAATGTTGTTAATGGCGCAGGCTGATCTCAAAGAAGGCAAAAGGGAAGGGATCTGGTTTCTTGATTCCGGATGTTCGAACCACATGTCAGGAAACAAAGAGTGGTTCACACACCTTGATGAAACATTTAAGCATTCTGTAAAACTTGGAAATGATTCCAAGCTGATGGTGATGGGGAAAGGAAGAATCAAGCTAGAAGTTGGAGGCCAAACTCGTACTGTAAGTGATGTTTTCTATGTACCTGAATTGCGCAATAACCTGCTCAGTATAGGTCAATTACAAGAGCGAGGCATCACCATTACTATCAAACATGGAGTTTGCAAGTTGTATCATCCTATCCATGGTGTTATAATGGAGAGCATAATGACAACAAATAAAATGTTTGTTGTTATTGCTAACATTTTCATAAAATCACCTTCCTGCTTCAACACACAAATTGAAGAGCCAAGTGAAATTTGGCACAGAAGATATGGGCACCTGAGCTATAGAAATCTAGCTTTGCTTCACAGTAAAGGGATGGTTAAAGGACTTCCAGATATCAAAATTCCAACAAAAAGGTGTACAAAATGCATGTTGGGAAAGCAACAAAGAGAAGCTATGCCAAAGAAGAGCAATTGGAGAGCCACAAAGAAGTTGCAGCTCATACACTCCGACATATGTGGTCCTATTTCGCCTGCTTCGTACAGTAAAAAGAGGTACATATTAACATTCATAGATGATTATA
Organism: Vicia villosa; assembly: GCF_029867415.1. Taxonomy (NCBI): domain Eukaryota; kingdom Viridiplantae; phylum Streptophyta; class Magnoliopsida; order Fabales; family Fabaceae; genus Vicia; species Vicia villosa. Next base: position 55,125 of record NW_026704982.1, on the reverse strand, counting down.
GTAGAAAATTATGGGTTTATTTTCTAAATGAGAAAAGTGAAGCTTTTGTGACTTTCAAAAATTTCAAAATAATGGTGGAGAAAGAGTGTGGTTTATCAGTGTGCAGCTTGAGAACGGACAGAGGAGGAGAATTCAACTCTAAAGAATTCTCAGAATTTTGCAAAACACAAGGCATAAGAAGACAACTCACTACAGCATATACGCCTCAGCAAAATGGAGTTGCGGAGCGTAAAAACCGTACTATCCTAAATATGGTGAGATGCTTGCTTGAAGAGAAAAACATGCCCAAAATGCTCTGGCCAGATGCTGTGAAGTGGACGTGTCATGTTCTCAATCGGAGTCCAACAACTTCTTTGAAGAACAAAACTCCAGAAGAATGTTGGAGTGATCTAAAACCGAATGTTGAATATTTCAAGGTGTTTGGGTGTGTTGGAAATGTGCATATACCAGATGCAAGGAGATTAAAATTAGATGCAAAAAGCCAAAAGCAGGTTCTGATTGGCTACAGTGAAGAGTCCAAAGGTTACAAAATGATTAATCCTTTTACAAAAAAAATCACTATCAGTAGAGATGTGATTTTTGAAGAAAATGAAGGATGGGATTGGGAGAGTACAAAAGAAGAGACAAGAGATATACTTGATTGGGGTGAAGCTTATGAGGAAACTTTCAGTCAGGATGAAGAAAGTGAAGAAGAGGAAGAAGCAAATTTAGATGAAGGTGGTACAGCAGATGAGAATATCACCTCTAGTGATGCAACAACCTCTTCAAGTTCAGACACAGCAGATGGAAATACCACTTCTGGTGTTGATGCAACAACCCCACTTGTACGAGAACGAAAGGCTCCGGCATATCTAGATGATTACACAAGTGGAGAAGGACTCTCCGAAGATGAGGTACAAAATTTTGCTTTACATATATCTGCTGATCCTTTGTTTTATGAACAAGCTGTGAAATCAAAAAAAATGGAGGCAAGCAATGGACCTTGAAATCAAGGCAATAGAAAAGAATTGTACCTGGAAGCTTGTAAAGGCTCCTGTGGGAGTAAAAGTAATAGGAGTAAAATGGGTGTATCGAACTAAATTGAACGAAAATGGAGAGATCGACAAGTGTAAGGCGCGATTGGTGGCCAAAGGGTATGCACAAGAAAAGGGGATCGATTACGACGAAGTATTCGCACCTGTAGCAAGATGGGACACTATTCGAATGGTGGTCGCATTGGCAGCAAGAAATGGCTGGAAGGTGTTTCAATTTGATGTTAAAAGTGCCTTCCTGCACGGAGAACTCGCCGAAGATGTCTATGTTGCTCAACCACAAGGTTTTGAGGTGAAAGGGGAGGAGAACAAGGTGTACAAACTAAACAAAGCTCTTTACGGCTTGAAACAAGCCCCAAGAGCATGGTTTAGTAAGATTGAAGGCTATTTCATCAATGAGGGGTTCGAAAGGAACTACGATGATCACACTTTATTCGTAAAGAAACGTGAACACAACAAAATTCTGATCGTAAGTCTCTATGTTGATGATCTTATTTTTACAAGTAACGATTTATTCATGATGCAAGATTTTAAAAGCTCGATGCAAACCGAGTTTGAGATGACTGATCTTGGAGAGATGAAATACTTTTTGGGGGTGGAAGTGCATCAAGGTGTCAATGGCATTTTCATCAACCAAAAAGGATATGCTTGTGAAATACTTGAGAAGTTTGGATTGAGCAACTGTAATGGAGTAAGAAATCCTATAGTTCCTGGAAATAAGCTGTCAAAAGAGGAGAACGGAATAAAAGCAAATGAAACCTTGTTCAAGCAGATTGTGGGAAGCTTAATGTACATGACAGTAACAAGGCCAGATATAATGTACAGTGTTTGCCTCATAAGTAGATTCATGTCTAATCCAATGGAGACGCACATGCTAGCAGCTAAACGAATACTAAGATACATTCAAGCTACTGTTGACTTTGGTATCTTTTATAAAAGGGGATGCATAAACGAGCTAATGGCGTACACGGATAGTGACTATGCTGGTGATTTGGACGATAGAAAGAGCACCTCAGGTTATGTATTCAAGCTAAGTGGTGGAGCTGTCGCTTGGGCGTCTAAAAAGCAACCTATAGTAGCTTTATCATCAACCGAAGCTGAGTATGTTGCTGCTGCCTCTTGTGCTTGTCAAAGCATTTGGATGCAACGAATTTTGAAGAAGATTGAAGGTACTCAAACTGATTCTGTTAAAATTCGCTGCGACAATTCTTCCACCATCAAGCTTGCAAAAAATCCAGTTTTTCATGGAAGAAGTAAACACATTGACGTGAGATTTCATTTTTTAAGAAATCTTACAAGTGATGGATCAATTGATATTGAATACTGCGGCACAAGCGAGCAAGTAGCGGATATCATGACTAAACCATTGAAGCTTGATCAATTTGAGAAACTTAGAGAAGCTCTTGGTGTTAGAAGTAGCTTGGCTATAAACTAATATGCAGCACACATGTTTAGTTTATGGGAGGGATTTGTTGAGATTTACGTATTTTAGAATTAGTCTTTCTAGTGTCTAATAAAGCTCCTAAATATTAGGAGTAGAAGTTTACTTTTGAATTGGTCTTTTGCTGTAATCTAGTCCTTCCTAATTATAAGGAGGAGTTACCTTTTCTCTTGCACTTTCTGTTATTTGTAAGGCTATTTAAAGCCATGGTTGATTCTGCTATTAATAACAAATATCATTTGCATATTCTGTTCAATAGTTATCAAATATCACCCCTCTTGAAACAAAAATTTCAATGAATTGTGAAGAACTAATATTATGCGTACAAAATCAATATGCATGACAAAGTTGATTACCTAACTTAACATATACTTATTGATAGATCATTAGCACTTTGGTCATGTACTTGTACGTATCTGCTGTAAGAAGTAAAGACTGCTGCACCTTCAGCCTTTTTAGCACGCGACACAGTTTGTGTTTGGTTGAAAGTTCTTTTCTTTTGACAAAGAAATTTGAAAAGTAATATTTAAATCTAAAGAATCTCAAAATAAGTTAATCACCATTTTTGGAAACTTGAAATCTATTGATTTAGTCAATCAAATTTACAAACTTACAGTTTTGTGCATGTACCAAAATATTTGTTCAGTAAATCTCCATCAAAATAATGAAATATTTGTGTATCATTTTAAATTCTCTTTTCTTGCATCAAAACATATTAATAAAAACTTAAAAACTGTGGTGTTAAAATTTTAAAAATATTAAATAACAATACAATAAAAATGGCAACACTAATAGTACAAAGAACATTAAAATTGATGTCTGCACTTTATCAACTAAACAAATACCTTAAATACAAAAAACTTTAAGTAGCCAGCCTATTGTTCCATAACCCTTGTAACCTAAAGACAAGTGCTGCAAAGAATTAGAAACTTGTACCAAAGAAATACTGTACCAACATAAATTTGATTTACTTGCTTATAAAAATGGTATAGTAAGTCAACTCATCAAAATCATGTGTCATTATTCACAATTAACTTCAACCTTTCCAAATTAGCATAGATTGTTCTTAGCACATTATTAGGGGAATGTTCCCCCAAATTAAAGACCTGACATTTACATTGCACTACTCAGCTCACTTACAAGGCTTGCATAAATGAACCACCATTTTAATCTTTGAAATTGCAAGACTAATGAATAGATTATAGGCATGTTCGGTGAGAGATCTCTAGTTCAGAAATAATGTTGGACAGGTAGTGGTCAACCATCACATACACCACTATATATAGCCAAAAGTACTTCAGAGAAATTCGAAATCAACTATGAACAATAATTAAACACCAATTATACGTAGCTAAAAGTAAGAAGCGTTGAGATTAATTCAACAAGCCATTACAAATGAGTATGACTATTTACTAATTACTTTTGATGGTTTCAATTGTAATTGTATTTGAAACATCATCTCTGAATAAAGTATAAGACTATTTTTCTGATGCAAATAGTTAAAATGGGCCAGTGCATCAAGAGGCAGTCTTATTGATGCTAAACTCTTTCTTAAATTGCAATAAGGCATGGCTTTCATATTCAAGACACTTTGGATGAGTTAAAGGAAAAGGTGTAGTAAATGTGAAAGACAAAAGTGAATAAAGAAAAAGAAACCGGACTGACAAAACAAGAGACCAAACAAACATCATTGTATCTTAATTCAGAACATGTTCTGAAGCTGTGAGATGAAAACCCCAAAAAGGAAGCTTATATAGCCAATGTTGTACCCACTATATATGTATGTATATTCAAACACAACAATACTCTTACATCATATTCAATGAACAAATAAATGAACAGCAATTAGCTTATATCGAATTTACTCTTAGATCAGTTCAGCTTCAACCAAGAAAGCTATGTAGCAATTTCATAACTTCAAAATCTTTCGGAACATTCAATCATACTCTTAGTACATATTGTGAAAACATTTAGAATGACAAAACATTAACATAACAATTCCAAAGAGTTCACACACCCTACAGTGTCATCATCATGCAAAGGGCACAAAACAATCACATACTACATTCAAATTTATACAGCCATGCAGCTAGCAGAAGAAACAGGTTAAGATGAACCAAAGAGTTAAAAGAGGCAGTCTTTTTGGGGTTTTCATCTCACAAGCTCTATTTGTCGATTTGATGCTTTACCATGTAGTGATGTTTTCTTCATTATCATCTATCATCCACAAACTTAATTTTCTGTCCATTTATAGTTTTTTGGTATTCTATTTCTTGTACATTTGTCTCTACTATTTGGCTTACCAATTTTTCATTAATTCTCTTGCTACTTGTATATTTGGAAAACCATTTCAATAATTTAAATGTCTCCAATCAATTCCATACATAATGAATTTAATATATTGACAGAGCCAAATATAAGATTTTCAGTTTCGACTGTTTATACGCAATTTTATTTGGTATTAGTTGATGCGTGAAATTATAAATATTCAAGGATATGTAGAAAGAAATACCCTGAATCAAAGCACTATTTAATACCTTGACTTGCTTTTGAATGATTTTTGGGGCTTCTTTCCAACTCCAGAACCCCTCTGTTTCGACTTTTTATCCTTCATGTCAGTCTGGAATAGTTCCCACATCTCTTCTGTCCTTGAAAAGGAATTCTTTCGAGATTTAATAGATTTCTGCTGAGGCTTTTCCAACATCTCCCTAGCTGCTTCCAATTTTCTAAGTTTCTTTCTAGGCATATTTTTCTGCATCGTAGATATTTCCATCAAGTAAACATGTAAGTCGGAACAAAGCATACAAGCAATTTTATTTACCTTCTATATGTAACAAAACAAGTTGATTCGTATGTAAAACAAGATTGGGAAACACTTCTTACCTCTCGCTCTCGTTTCCGCTTTTCCTTCAATTTTAAGTCTTCAGCTTTCTGAGAAGAACCATTTTCCTTATCCATGGATACCTGTTATCAGTCAGTTCACATCTTATTAACATGCGAGAGCATTTAAGGTCTTACTAAGGCTACCTATAAAAAAGGGAGGTGCATCTACCAACAAACAGTTATCAATTTGCTATATTCTATGTATATTTAAAGGATAAAAACCCGAACCCTGAAGTAAGAACAACATACCAAATCAATTTTCAACGGATTGTCCAAATATTTTCAGGCCAATTTCTTCACCCAACTAGGCATGGTTGCAGAAAAAAGCATGCTCTGTCTCTTAGCTGGAAGCTTTTCCAAAATGACTTCCACAGCCTCCTCAAACCCAACAGCAAGCATTTGATCAGCTTCATCAAGCACCAAATACTCAACTTCGCTCAAGTTAAGTGTGTTCCCGTTGATGAGATCAATCAGTCTACCGGGCGTTCCAACAACTACATCAACCCCACGTGAAAGTGCACCCTGCTGAGAAGTATAAGAAACACCTCCATAAATACAAACCGTTTTGAGATAAGGTTCAGATTCTTTTATCTCCTTCTCCACTTGCTTTGCTAACTCCCTGTTAGGTGCAAGTACCAAAGCTCTAGGAAGTCGCCTAACAAAAAAGAAACAAACACATACATATGAAACATAAATATAATAAAAAACTAGTAGACTAGTATCGCTAGCTATTGCACATGACATAAAATTAATATCAATGTATTGACTTATTTGAATTTATCTACTCTGAAGTACAAACACGACATTGATATTGACACATCAACATTAGTAATAATTTAAATAAATTAAATATAATCACCAGTGTCGATTACCTGCTACTGTAACTATCTGAATCCTCGCCATTATCGAGGCTATTGATAATAGGAATTCCAAAAGCCAGTGTCTTCCCCGTTCCAGTCTTTGCACGAGCAATGATATCTCTACCTTGAAGTGCAGGCACTAACACCGCTCTCTGATTACACAACAAACAAACAAAAATCAGTAACTATTTGTGAAACTAAATTAAGCAAATTAGCATGCTAGGTTTCAGTGACGCACCTGAATAGGAAAAAGTTGCGTAATCCCCCTCTCACGGAGCGAATCAACAATTTGTGAAGGCAAATCAAGTTTCGAGATGTCGAGTTCATCAGCGTTAAGAGAAGCAGTTCGGGAAGGAAAATCATTGTCTTCTTCACCCTCGAAAGCACGCTTGGAATGATTCTAAAAACTAGAATCAGTGGTAGAATTGCAGTAACAATCTATATCTTAAAATTTCCTCTAAACTATATCAATCTAGTGTATGAAACAACTAATCCCTAAAGTATATATGAAAGACATCAAATTAGCACCTAAAGTATATGAAGTACGTCAAATTTACATTAGAAACTATACCAATCTTAGACCTAATTTCATAAAAAAAACACAAAATCTAAATAATTTTTTATTAAGAATAAAAATGTAAAGAAAATTACCTCATAAATTTCATCACCAATATATAAGGTTTCATCTTCTTCTTCTTCCATTTTCCCTGCAAACAAAAGATTAATTGTAAAACACATTGAACAAAACAAAAACGCAACCAAACCTAATCTACGTCACTCAGATCTAGTGGTGTAAAGTGGTTTTTGGCGAATTTCTAAGATAATTTACTAGATCTGGAAAAACAAAAACGAAACCAAACCTAGTGGTGTAAAGTGCAGATGGAAAGGAAATGTCGACGGCGAAAAAGAAGAAAGAATGAATGACGATGAAAAGATGGCCGGAGCTGCGGCAGCAATCGGCGGCATTGATGTTCAGCTGATCCGATCGATTAAAGTTTGAGAAAATGTTAGGTTTACGTTGAATAGAAAATGAAATGGTGAGAAAGAGAGATTCCAAAAACTGTTATCGTCACTTTTTTTTGTTAATTTTTGAAAATGATTTTTAATTAAATTTATGATATACGAAATTAATTAATACAAATTAATAGTTAAAGTATAATATAAAGTATTTAAGTATGATTTCTTCTTCGGTTAAGATTAGAAAATAATATAGTTAAAGTATAATCTAAAATAGTTAAATACAAATTAATTATTAATTAATAAAAATTAAGAATTAAGATTAACTAAAAATTAAGTTTAGTAAAATAAAATTAATTAATATCATAAAAATTATTAAATTTATGTTATACCATATTTTTCGTTCTGATTTTTATTCTTGGAAAAACTACTAGTTTTTTAATAAAAAAATTATTAATTTATTTGTTGAGTTACATGTACTATTTTGTTAGATGAGAAATTGTGATGGATAAATATTACTGTAGGTAAAGGTATGGGCAAATGTGATGGACAAATTTTATTGTAGGTAAAAGTAGTATTTAGTGACAAATAGTAAGGGCATCACTATAGATGAGTGTCACAATGGGGCTTTTTTTGGTAGTGTCATATCTTTTGTAGAAATCCTATCCATATCGTTGTAGCCTCATCTCCCTAACTCATTTCATTCAATTTCATCTTCTTCGTCAAAACATTAAGTCCATGTGTGTGTAAATTTTTTCTATTAAGTATGAGCTACATCTTGCAAAAATAACATCTATGAAATTATTAATTATAGATTTATGAAAGATTTCAAAAAATAGATAATACATTTTCACGCAAAGCAAAACTTTTTCAAATTTTATAGAGATAAAATTTATGTTAAGAATTTTATTTAAAAAATATTTTTTTTTTATTTTAAATTTTGTATAAAATTATGTTAGCAGCTTTGTAGTCCGATTAGTAACCCATCAGTAATGACGAGCATCTTAATTAATTTGCTATAAATGAAACATTTATTTTAAGCCACTAGACTCCCTCCGTTATTAGATATTTATTTTGAACTTTTCACCCGTATTTAAGAAATGTAATTATTATTGTATGAAAAAAAACAATAAAAGAGAAAAAATAGTATGAAAAAAATAAATTTAAACCATTAAAAAGAAGAAAAAAATAATAAATACATAATTTATTAACATAAATAATTGATAATTTAATACATGATTTTTCAACCTAGTAACTTATAATAAAGAAAGGAGTGAGGAAGGAAGTAAGTATATCATGTATTTGGCATAATGAACGTGGGCTCTCAAATTTAAGCAACTTCAAGAACAAATAAATGGAAATAAAGTTGAATCCAGGTTCAACTACAACAAAGCAAAGGTGCAAATTACTAATACAAATTACTCCATGTATTCATTAGAACATAACTAAACCTAACGCATATTACTAATTTTATCACCCACAACAGAATTAAGAGGAGCATCCTTAACGAATTTGACACGAAAATCATCAACTAACATCAAAACCAAACGTGATGTACCTTCTTCAGAATTGAACTCTTTCAGTCCAACAGGAGCCCATTCACCAGTCGTTTCGAAACAAAATACAAGACTATAAGAACTTTCAGATAGATATTCTATAATCAAAAACTTTCCATCGATTATTTCAACACCATGATAGTTTTCAGGACCACCAATACCAACATATTTCAGTTGAGTAGTGTTATCAACAAACACGAACCATTTCGATGATTCAGCACAGTCAGGTTTGTTAGTGAACTCAATCTCAAGATAATCAAAAGTTAAGATGTCACTATAGGGGCTTTCTGGTATGGTGAACTTAACTGGTATGCCTTGTTCATGATTGTTTTGTATGACATTTAGTGGACATTTTGAATTAGTGGCTTTGCCTAGGGTTATCCCTCCACTATAAGCGCTACTATTTGCTGGAGAAATGATGTATGTGTTATCTTGGGTAAGGGTGTTCCCATCAGTGTCCACTACATCACCAAAAGAAGGAGCAGCATTGTTTGATGGAAGATTGGTGATGAAAGTGAAGAGGAGGAAGGAAAGAATGAGAGACAAAACGTGATTCATGGTTTCTTGCTTATGTGTTTCGGTGCTTTCGTTACTTCTGCTGGATCAGTTAGTTATAGAGTTGTTAAGATATTGGTAGTTTAAATTAGTGGCTGATAGCTATCCTCGTGTTACACATGCCACACTTTCCTAATTCATTCTTCAAGACTTACTATACAAAACTCTTTATAAATTCATTTTATCACCGTCAATTCTGAATTAAGTAATTTTACATATTACTATAGAAACATGTCATGCTAAGAAAATAAGAGTTTATCTCAACAACTTTTTTTTTCAATAAAGCAACTTTTTTCCAATAAAAAATAGTAGGAGCTTATCATTATTCTTTTCACAGTGGTTTGACTTAACTTCCCCTCTCTTATAATGTGTGATTCATTTGCAATAAAAAAATGTCTCAAAAACATTCTTCCATCACTATACTTATAGTGTTATACGCGAGAATAAGATGATGATCGGAATAGTGAACTTGAATTTGATGCGAAAGACTTGGTTTTTATAAAGATGATGTTTTGACGAAGATAAATTAATGGATTGAATAAAAAGATTAGGATTGAAGTTTTCGTGGAAATGGATTGATGAAGCTATGTTTTATGAAAATGTATTTATACTAAGGTACAATTTGCATTTCAATTGTTATAAGCCTTAGGTACTTAAGAAATAAACTTTAACATTGATGCATGTGTTGTTTTAAAGTTGCATCTTTAATTTAGAAATCTTTCAAAGTTTTAAGAAGGTCAATCGATTGACCTTATTGATCCAATAGATTGACATTTCCTCAGTGAAATAAAATTTTAAAAAACAAAAGAGATCAATCGATTTACATGTTGATTCAACCGTTTTACCATTCCATTTTTTACATATGGCAATTGATTGACTCAGTTCATTTTCCTCCAATATTATCAAAAGAATTCATCTGCATTTTATGAAAACTCTTAGAAACTTTATTGCATACTTTTCAATCATTCAGAAAAATGTTTTTTGAGCACTTAGAGTTCGTAATTCTTGAATTTTATGGATTATCAAAATTCATATGTACTTAACAATTTTATCTATATTCAATTATTTGTTTAATTGTAACTTATTTGCCTAGTGGTTGTAAACAAGAAAACTTAGAAGAAAATAGGGTTCTTGCTTTGTGCATTATAAAATCAGAAAGTGGTATGCTACCTTGATTTTGTTGAAGAATTGAAGAAAGACTTATTGTGAGGCTGTATAATTTCTAACATAGCGAAATCCTTCATGGGGTATAGAGAGACCGGACTACCCTTGTTTGGAAAGAGGAATCAGGATATATCTTGTGTCAATTTTCTTTACAAAATTTTATGTTTCCTGCTTTATCCTTCATCCATTCATCATAACTTTTCGGAAAAATAAAAAGAACCATAACACATGCAAAATAGTTGATAAAGTTTTTAAACCTAATTCACCCCCTCATAGGTTGCACTTTATATTTACAATGGACATCAGAGTAGGTTAAGGTAGCTTGGTCCTCGATCTAAAAAGATGGCTTGCGCATAGTCGTTTCTTGGATATGGTGGAAGTAACAACAAACCTCCATGTTTCGTCGGTGAATATTACGACTTCTGAATAATTCACACGTGGATGTATGTATAAGCACAAGGAGAAGAAATACGAGATACTATTAACAATGTTCCATACATTCCTATGAAGATCATCAATGAAATAGAACAAGTAAAAGTAAAAGGCTCTTGAAATGACGATGCCAGTAAAAAATGCTATTTGACAATAAGGCTAATAACATGATTTCATAAGCCTTAGGTATGGATGAATTCTTCGTGTTTCTAATTGTAAAATAGAAAAAGATATTTGAAATACTTTGGAAGTGATTCATGAAGGAAATGTAGAAGTAAAAAGATCAAAACTAAATAATTTATCTTAAGATTATGAAATGTTTAGAATGCAGGTCGGTGAATCAATTTTTGATTTACAAAAGAGATTGTTTCACTTAAAAAACCACTTGATGAATCATGAGAAAACCTTTAGATTTGGCGTACTAAATCTTAAATTCCTTAAATTATTGACAAGGGCATGACATCCAAAGGTGACGACAATACTAGAAAAGAAAGGTCTCTCTAAAATGTCTTCTGCAACATTGTTCGATAAACTCTATAAACATGAGGTAGAACTTGAAAAATTGGAGAAGCATGGAGAAAAAGAGAAGAAACCTAAAATCATTACCTTAAGAGTAGAATCAAGGGAAATAATTTGGCTTTCACAATTTTGAAAAAAAAAAGGAAGCTAGATTCTTAGGTTTTGAGAGTCTCTTTAGTGTGTGTTGTTTGTGTATGCCACTCATGTATCATGTTGATACACAGAGGTTGACTGATTGTTCATTGTTCATTGTCAATCACTCATGATATTTTAAGCAAAGAGTTTATTATGTTTAATTGGAAGTGTATTATTCTATTTTTGGTCTTTTGTTATTATCACTGAGGTGGTCGTGGGAAGTGAGAGGGGGTTCTCATATCTAGGAGTGTCCGTAGAAATTTCATAAGGTAGTGAGTAGGTGATAAGTTATAAATTAGGTTTGTTCCGTTTTGATATAGTACTATCATAATGGATTTCTTTCCTGGGTTGGATACCCCCATAGTAGGTGATGCATCATCAAATTGGGTTAACAATTGACTGTATTTTTTACCTTTTGCTATTTACCTATGCATAATTTATTGTTTCGGTAAAAGTATTTTGTCAACAGATGATATCTTAACCTTCATCTTGATATTGTGTTTTGGTGTTGGGGTGTCATACTCGACATTTATTTTAAAGTTTCAAAATTTCAATTAGCATCAGCGTAGGCACCCTATTCTGTTTTGGGTGAGCCCCATGGAGATAGTTTTCTAGTACTATATGACTATTGGAATTCTGGACTGGTAGCTTTCCTGAAATCAATGGGCAACACAATTTGGAAATTTGTCATCAAAGGTTGGGAAAATCCTGTTGTTAACGATAAAGAAGGTAATGTTACTTTTAATCCAGAAAAATATGAATTGGCTCTTGGTAACTCTTAAAGCTTTGAATGACATATTCAGTGGAGTTGATCAAAATATGTTCAGACTGATAAACACATGTGTTGTAGATAAAGATGCTTGAGAAATTTTCAATACCACTCCTAAAGGCACATCTAAGGTGTAAATGTCTAGAATATAGTCGCTTACAGCTCAACTTGAAAACTTGAAGATGAACGATGATGAAAGCATTCATGAATTTCATTTGAATGTTCTTGAAATATCAAATAATTTTTGTGCTTTAGGAGAAAAGATTTCACAAGAAAAGTTGGTCAGGAAGATTCTCAGGTCTCTCCTAAGAGATTTTACTTGAAGGTGGCAGCCATTGAAAAAGCTTAATACATCTAGAACATGAGATTAGATGGACTTTTTGGGTCACTCAAAATTTTTAGTTGACTATAAAATGACAAATCTGAAAAGAAGAACAATAACATAGCTTTTGTCTCCAACACTATAGATGAAGAGGAGCAAAGTGACCTTGATACTGATGAAGGATTATCCAATGATTTTGTGTTACTTGGAAGGAAATTCAACCAGGTATTGAGGATAGTGGATAGAAGATCAAGACCAAATGTCGAGAACATCAGTCTTGACATCAGCAAGAACTATGATGCTCAAACAAAAGCTAGAACAGAATAAAATGCCAATGAAAGTAAAGGCATTCAGTGTCATGAATGTGAAGGATTTGAGTAGAATGTCCTACCTATCTCCAGAAACAACTTAAGGGACTTTCTTTTTCTTGGTGTGATGAGGAAAGTGACCCTGATGATGAATCTGCTAAGCCTATTACTGCCATAATTGGAAGGTCGGCCTCTTATGTAGAATCATGTGATGAAGAAATATCTTATGACGAGCAGGCTTTTTTTACAAAGAATGGTGCATCAAAAGTTAAGAAGTTTGTCAACAAGGTGAAAAACAAGAGGTAACTATTTCTCAACTACAGGATGAAAAGGAAGAGTGTTTGTCTACCATCTATAACCTTCTGAATGAGGTGACTTTATTAACCTCCAAACTTGAAAACAAGATCAAGTATGTGAGGATGTTGAACAATGGTTCTGCTATGTTGGATGAGTTTCTTCAAGTTGGGAAGATGACTAGAAAACCCTAAAAGGGATAGGGGTTGATTATCAAGGTTCTAACAAGCAAGGAAAAACTCAAGTGACAAACCTTGTTCCCCCCAAAAAGGCAGGCTAAGTCAATGATCTCAAACCAAATGTTTCGACTTAATGCTAGACATCAAAATGCTTAAGCTAAAGGCAGATTTTCACTAGAGATGTCACTTCTGTGGTAAAGTTGGTCATATCAGGTCCCTCTATTTCAAATTGTATGGCTATCCCAAAGCTCCAACTCTGCCTAAGGTTAACCAAGTAGTGGTTAAAACTAGGAAGGTATAGAAACCCAAGGAAGGTGCTAAAAAGTGGGGCCATGGGTCATGAAAGAGGTTGAATTACCTTATTGCTCATACCTCTCTCAGAGCTTCAGCAAAAGATGATTGGTATTTTGACAATGGTTATTCTAGAAACATGACTGGAGTAAAGAGTTTCTGGTTGACATTAGGGGTGTTCAAAATCAAACCGACCCAGTAGAAAATCACAAAACCAAACCAAACCGAAACCGTAAAAAACCGCATTTGGTTTGAATGTGTTTGGGCCATTTTTTAACAAACTGCATGGTTGGGTTAGGTTTGCAATTTGTATTTTACAAACCGAACCAAACCGCATTATGTAACAACCCCCAAACTTCAATAAACTTATATCCAACCCAAACTCAAACATATTATGCCTTAGCCTTACAATTACAAATGATTTTCTCTTCCTCATACTTAAGGTTTCAGTTTAAGTCTTCTCAAATCTCTCCTAGCGATATTGCACCTTCTTCTCATCTTCTTTACCAAATACATATCACATATTGCTTTCTATTATTTCATCTCTTAAGTTATTTATTTTTTATCTTATTATTTTTATTCTACTGTTCTCTCTTCCAATTACGTTTTTAATGTTCCTCTTCTTATCTAATTGCATCTCTTTTGCTCTTTCTTTTTCATCTTCTCTAATATTTCATCTCCTCTTTTTTCTATTTTATTAGAATATTTTTATATTATTTTATGCTACTATTTTATGTTTTTTATTCCACTTTTATCAAATTTTATTTTTTTATATTAAATAGAAACTAGTTATCCAAATATGATAAATTTTATTGTTATTTGATAATGCATAAATGACTAAATACAAAAAGATGTTTTATCTTGTGTATGTATGACTCAATTATTTTTATATAAAACCGAATCAACCGAACCAATCCAAACCGCATTGGTTTGGTTTGGTTTGGTTTGGTTCGGTTTTATTTCCAAAAGCCAACCGAACCAAATCGAACCACACACTTTTTCCTTTTGCGGTTCGGGTGATTTTTTACGTCAAAACCGCTCAAACTGCACCGCAAACACCCCTAGTTGACATAAGGTCTCACTCTACCAGCTATGTTACTTTTGGAGATGGTTCCAAAGGTGAAATTAAAGGTGTTGAAAAACTAGAATATATCGGATTTCCTAGTCTTGATAATGTTCTCCTTGTTAAAAGTATGACAACTAATTTGATAAGCATGAGTCAGTTGTGTGATCAAGGTCTAAAGGAAACTACTTGCTCATCCACATGCTTAATGTCCATGGAAGATGAGGTCAAGATGTCACGCCAGAAGTTGCAACATCAGACTGCTGCCAAATTTTTAGAACTTCCTCTTATGGGTCTAATAAGACCAATGCAAGGTGAGAGTCTTGGTGGACAAAGGCATGTCTATTTTTTGAAGTCTTCAAAAGCCTTTATTAACTCCTTCAAAGAAAACAAAAGGGATAGATGGCTCCCAAAAGTACTTAAAGAGAGAGCTCTCAAGAGAACAAAGTTCCCCCTAAGTTCATAAAATTTATCCAAAGGAATTCATTAATTAGAGTTTTGTGAAGGAATCACCATTGGATTCAGAGATGTAATATCTATTTTTGTTTTATCTCAAATTTTGTATTCAAACATTGAATGATACCATGATTAGTGAATTTTAGAGTAAAGCTATTGACACAAAATGGATTTACATGAACAAGTCTGACGGAGATAGTGTTGTTGGAGGATAGTTATTCTTGGGAAACAATCTTGTCCCTTGGATCAACAATAGTATAATTTATTTATCCCGGTCTTTAACTTAATCTAAGTATAATGCTGAAGGAAGCTGTTGCTCTCAATTGATTTGGATGCTTAAATAATGCAGTGTAAAACATGATGTCACGATATTGTACTATGACAAGCTGATTACAATTAGGATATTTAAGGATTTCATTTTGCACAACAGGACAGAGCTTATTGATACTGGTCACCACTTTATCAAGGGTTTTACTACAGGCAAAATTGTTTCTTCTGAACTTGGGGGTCATTGAGAAGCTACTGAGAGATATTTACTAAGACTTAGGATGCAAATCGGATTGAGAATTTAAGGGTGCTTTGAGAATTTGTACTGCCGAAGAATTATATAAATTACAGGTTAGGAGGCATACAAACAATATTTTCTCTTCCTTCCATCTAGTGGTTCATACAAATTCAAAAAAAAACATTATCCAATGTCAAACCCGGTGTGGTTATCTTTGGACAAGGGAATGTCATAAGAATACCTTGTAGTCAAAGCTTGGGAAGAGAGAAAGAAGAACAAAAGAGTGTCTCTCTCTCTCCTATTGTGAGTCCTCTAGTATTACTGAGAATGGTTACACTTCTTTAAAAACTCTTTCCTTGACTTGTAAATCGTTACAAGCGAGGTTATTCTTCTTTGTTAAACTTAAAACCTTATTGCGTCTCCCTCCTCTCAAGTTGTGTTTCAACATGAGTCAATATGCCAAAAAAATTTGATGCTAAAAAGGTCTAGGAGTCAAGAAAACAAGACATAGAGTACTGATCCAAAGAAGGTTGAGTCCAAGGTGGAAACATTTGTTGGATCATCTACTTGAGCATTTGTGACAGGGAAAATTTATAACAAAGATAAAGTCTTTCAAGAAAAGTCATGCTTAATTACATGACTCTAACTTAGTTGCTGATGAAGATTGAGTCACTTTCATCGACTCAAGTGGTCGATCTGAATAGCTAGTTTAAAAGATGAAAAATTCCTTCTGTTGTTTTTCTTGGTTGGTTCTGTAATAACTTTCTAACATTCTTTTTCTGTTATGGAATCATCTGGATCTATGTTAACAACATATAGTTGTTCTAATGCTCTGATATGATTAACTACATGATATGTTCTCTACCTAACATCTGATTACATCTAGTTATTTTTTTCTTCCATCTGTTGATTATGCTTGTATGTATGTGTGCTTCCAATTTTATTGTACATTTAATTTATTTTTCTAAAGTTTGGATAAAAAGAGGGAGTAAAGTGTTAGTGTGGGAGTTTGTTTGTCTTGATGTCATGTCAAATGTCTTGACATATTGAGTGACATGTTGATAAGAATTTACTACTACTTAGGGAGAGTAGTATTTGGTGGCTAGCCATATATGCAATTGTTAAGGGGGAGCATGAGTGTTTGTGATGCTTGATGTTGGTGTTTAAGGAAATTTTCATGCTTATGCTATTACTGTTGATATGTGTGCATGATCTCATACCAGATGTTCTGACATCTTGACTGAAGTTTTTATGGAGTAGGTTGAGAAATGCAATAAATTTAGTAAAGATGCTCCAAACTTCAAGAGATTGGTATATCTAATTGTGGTAGCTAGTTTGATAAGAAATATTTTTGGTTTTGGAAAATATTATGAGAGTTTGTTCTTGTGATTTAGGTTTTACCTTTACAATGGGTTAAGACTACAACAAGCATAGTCCAGCTAGATGGTTTGGCCAAAACCATGGCTAAAAGGGGGAGACATAGTTGTTAGTTTGTACCCTTAAGGGGCGTTTTTGTATCATGAGACAGCGGGAGTACTGTGATAGGGGAGCATAAAATTTCTTGTGTGTTGAGGTTAATATTCTCAATTTTGATGCGTTGATGTTCTGTGATGTCATACCACATGTCATGACATTTGATCTCTAGAGATTTCTGGTGTTTGATTTGTGTATAGATTTGTTGTGCATATAACTCTGATGTTTTATGTTTGCATTTTATACAAAGTTTACATGTATTTCATGTAGCATGTGCTTTGTTAATTTTTGGTCTTACTCTTTATCTCCAGTTTTTTTTTTTTTTTGCAAATGTTGCTTAAGACAAAATTTTCTAAAGGGGGATTGTAAGTTCCTTTGTTTTATGATTGATAGAAATTTTGCGAAAACATGTTTCATTTTTTAAAACATGTATCTGAGCCAGGTTGTTGGATAAGATGTTGTAACATCTTGAACAACTGATATAGCAGGAGCTGCTGTTACTTTCTTGACAGATTTAATTTGATTTTGTGATATTCTCTATGAATATATCTCACTTATTTGCGCACGTCAAGAAGATTTTATTTAGAGGAATTGATTTAATCTCCAACAGTGCATATGTTTCTAAAATTTGATGTTGAGACAATTTACAAAACTTGTGATGTTTTGTTCCAAGATTCAAGGAGATTTTTCTGCATAATTGGTGTAGCCCTCGGCTTGTGGATCAAGAAATATTTGGATGAAGACTTTTGTTTTTAAAAGGACCAAACAAAAATTTTCTAAGGACCAATAAATGATGAAGACTTTTGTATCATTGCTATCCAAAAATATGCAAAATATGTCATTTGTTTTTATAAGACCAAACAAAATTGTTCTATTTTATAGAGATTAAAAATATATTTAACCCTAAATTAAACACTTATTTTTAACCACCCAAACTGTTTTTTCATTTTATATTGTAAGTCTTTTTGAAATTTTTTCACATATTAATAAATTTAACTATATTTATTGTTGTACAAAAAAAGAAACAATAAATGATGAATTTAATTGACATTCACCGATAATATAAAGATATTTTATATTGTCCATTATTTATAACCGTTTGATTTTTATAAATGTAAAATATTATTTTTAAATTGTTATGATGCACCGACCGTGTAAATTTTTTTTTTAATTTATAATGTATATTAATTAATCTTATAAATGATTTTAAAAATTATATTTTGTTAATGGTATGAAAAAGATAAATTATGTATTAATTGATCATTTAATACATAATTTTTTCACCAAAGAGAATTCTATGTTATAGATTTGGCATAAATGAACGTGGCTCCCAATTTTAAGCAACATCAAGAGTAAATAAAAGACAGTAACATGGATCTACTCCAACAAAGCAAAAGTGCAATTATGTATTAGTTTAAAACTAACAAATATTACTCCATTTATTCATTATAGCATAGCAAAACCTTTTTTTTTTATTTCACATAACTTTTTTAAAATTTTATATATGTCAAATTTATGTTAAGAACTTTATTTTAAGATATTTTTTATTTTTAATTTATATAAGTCAGGTTAACTGTCATGCGGTCTAATCAATAATAAACCAATTTGACCAATAACATTCAATATCTTAACTAGAATTTTTTTTTTAAATATAACTAAATTTTTTAATTTTAATATCAAACTAATCAACATTTTACCATAATTTTCAAAATAACAATATTTATAAAATAAAAGATATAAAAGAGAAGGCGTCACTTGAACTGACGCCTCCTATATTTAATTTTTTTTCAGTTACTTCAATATTTATATGTCAGATTGTTGTTAGATTTTCTAACGGATTTACTTGCATACTTTTATATGCAAGCCCGTAATGGACAAGATTTCGCATGCAATTGTCACATCACTATCATTTAAAGTTAATGTGATTTAAAATTAATGATTAATTTTTCCGAAGCAACTTTTTCACATGCCTATCTAGTGTTTTAAAAATCGGACCGAACCGGCCGGTCGAATCGGTAACCGGTCTGGTTCAATAGTTGGATCGGAAATGTCTTTGAACTAGTGTGAATCGGTCAAAACCGATGTAAACCGCTAAAATCGGAAAAATCAGCGGTTTATGTGAACCGGCGGTTTAAATGCATTTCTTTATTTTTTTATTTTTTATTTTAAAAAATTAAAACAATGTCTTTTTGACTATTTTAATGAAAAATTAAAATAAAAAATAAAAAAATAAATAAAAATAAAAAATTTATTTCAGATGCGGTTGATTTTGTTACTGATAATTTTGATATTGAAGAAGGAGATTCCAACATTGAAACACTTTTTTTTATTGAAATTAAATTTAATAGACAATGGAATTATTTTATTATAAATTATTCAATTAGATTATATTGCGATTAAACTTTCGTTTGTAATTATATTTTATAATTATATTCTATTTTATTGTGTGTGATACCTATGTGTAAAATTTGAATTTAAACTATAAACTTGTGAATTTATTTATAGTATGATATTTTCAAAAAATTTAAGTGCTAGTTATAATTTGAAGAGACTGAATCATCCGGTTCGACAGATTTTATACCTATATAATTTTGTTATAACGACCGGTCTATTCAACCGAGTTATCCGGTTTAACCCGATTTAATCATGCGGTTCGAAAAGTGTCTCGATAGTTCGACCAATAAACCAGTGACCCAATACCCTCACCAGTTTGATGTCCGGTCCGGTTTTTAAAACACTGTGCCTATCAAATGGAATGTCATTGATTGATCAAATAATCAGATGACATAATAACCGTATTAGAGCACTATTATTGGTGGGTGTTGCACAAAGTTCAATTTAATTGTGTCAGTAAAATCAAAAAAATATATTGTATTCCCTTCATTTGTGTTTATAAGCAAATTTTAACTTTTTAAATTTATTAAATAAATAATGTATTTAGATTATATACAAGAACATCAATTATTAAATAATTGAGAAAAAGAAGGGAGGGGTATATGTGTTGCAAAACTTTCCAAACAGTGCCCTACAAAGCAACGTATTAATATTGACCAACCGGACTAAATTCAATACAATTGTTCAATTATATATTTATTTATCAATGGTAAATATAAATTCGGAATAAATTAATAATCATTATGTCAAATCAAAAATTATTCGAAAATGCAAATTAAATATATTAAAATAATAAGAATCATTTTGTCATTATTTAAGAATAGAAATGCTAATTTTAGTTATTTGAAAATTTATGTAGAAACCTTATCTTAAAAATTATAAAATGTTTTTATTAAAAATTTATATTAAATGTGCTTTTTGGTTTTTTCCTTTACAAATTTTATATTTTTAGGTTTATTAACATGTGAAAAAAGTATAGTTGCTTGGTAAGCCACTCCCATCTGCAAATTTTAGTTGGCTTGCCAGGTTGGAAGAAAACAATGATTTCTTATTCATTTACTTATAAAATTTCTTTATTTTAATATTAATTAAAATTATTATAATTTGTTATATTTTAAATAAAAACAAAATTTAATATAAATGAAATATTAATATGTAAGTTTAAGTTGTGAAATCTTATTATGAGTTCTTTTAAGCTTCATAGAATTTTTTATTATAAGTTGTGTTGAATTTTTCACACGTCTTAAAAAATATAATCAATTTCATAAAAAAAAATTAAATAAATCATTAATAATATGAAAAATGTAAATTTAAATAACTGATGAGATGGAAAAAAAATATTTAAAAGTATAATAGAAAAATAATATTAATAATTTCTTGATATTATAACTTGATACAAATATTTTTTTTCAAGAGGGAGTCCTATATTATGTATGTATTTTGCTTGATGAACGGGGCTCCCAAATTTAAGCAACATCAAGAACAAAGAAAAGACAATAAAGTTGAATCCATGTTCAACTACAACAAAGCAAACAAAGCAAACAAAGCAAAGGTGCAATTATGTATTAATTAAAAAACTAATACAAATCACTTCACTTATTCATTAGAACATAACTAAACCTAACGCATATTACCAATTTTATCACCAGCAACAGAATTAAGAGAACCATTTTTATCACCCGCATCAGGATAAAGAGAACCAATCTTAAGGAATTCCACAGGAAAATCATCGATAAACCTCAAAACCAAAGGTGATACACCTTTTTCAGAATTGAACTTATTCAGTCCAAGAGGACCACACTCACCACCAATATCGAAACAAAATCCAAGAGTATAAGAACTTTCATCTCGATATTTCATTATCAAAAACTTGCCAGCGAATGTTTCAACGCCGTTATAGTTTTCAGGACCACCAATACCAACACGTTTCTGTTTAGTAGAATTATCAACAAACAGTAACCATTTCGATGATTTAGCGCAGTCAGGTTTCTCGACGAACTCAATCTCAAGATTAGTGGCTGTTAAGATGTTATCATTGGTGCTTTCTGGTATGGTGAACTTAACTGGTATCCCTACTTCAAAACCGTACTGTGCTACAGTTAGTGGACACTCTGAAAGAGGGCTTAGGTTTAGTCCTCCACTATTAGGGTTACCATTTGCTGGAAAAATGAAGTATTCTTCATCATGGGTAATGGGGTTACCATCAGTGTCCAATACTTGTGAAGGAGTAAAAGCAGGAGCAGCGTTGTTTGATGGAATGTTTGCGATGAAAGTGAAGAGGAGGAAGGAAAGGATGAGAGATAAAACGTGATTCATGGTTTCTTGTATATGTGTTTTGGTACTTTAGTTGCCTCTGCTGGATTAGTTATATAGAGTATTCAAGATATCGGTAGCTTAGATTCGTGGCAGATATCGGTAGCTTAGATTCGTGGCTGATAGCTATCCTCGTGTTACGCATGCAACTTTTCATAATTCATACTTCAAATATTTTTTTTTTATTTTTTTTGGTTACAATTCATACTTCAATTACTCCTATACAATTCTGAATTAGTAATTTTTTTTAAACGCCAAAAAGCAAAATTTTATTACTAAAAGGCATGAGTGAATATCTCGTTACATTCTCAGACGCATAGTGAAAGTAGATACATATAGAAATACCTTTTTTTTAAAATTTAGTTTAGTCTTAGGTCCATCTATGAAGCGTTAAAAATATAGGAAACGTTGAGAAAATGCAAATCATTTCAGTTTAGTAAATTTTTCGGAGATGCATCAATGAAATGTGTTAAAAACAGAGTGTTCCATAGATATATTTACGAAATATTCTAAATTTAAATTTTTTTAACAAAAATGGAATATCAAATTATAATTCAATTTATACAAATGTATTCTTTTGGTGTACTATTTTCCATTGTCTTAGAGGTTAGGGTTTAGGATTTAAAAAAATGGAACATCAAATTATAGTGCAATTTATTTATGCGATGTATACGATGTATTATTTTGGTGTACTATTTTCTAATGTCTTAGGGTTTAGGATTTTAAAAAATGGAACATCAAAACATAACAGAATGTTCCGTAGGTACATATACAGAACACTCTGTTTTTAACAAATTTCATATACATCTCCAGAAGATATAGTGAACTAAAATAATTTGAATTTTCCCAATGTATATTATGTTTTTTATGCTTCCGTAGATATACCTAAAAAAAACCAATTTTTAAAAAAATCATATTTTCGAATGTACATATACAGAAACAACGGAATTTTTTTACAATGCACGTAGTGCATAAGAGACCTAAACAATGGAGTTAGAGTTTCTCATAAGAAATGCCAATCGTACAATTTAACATGATCCAAAACATCTGGACAAAATATTACATATTAGTATGCATCAGTAAAATTAATAACTATAAAATTAAATTTACATATTAATTTTATTTTACATATTACTATAAAACTAGTAAGATTGCAGTACTATCGCATCTCTGTCGAAATTCCCATCTACATGCCGCGATATATAATTTATCACTTAAGAAAAATGTTTTACAGTCCATTAAATTTTCACAAAATTTCAAACATAGACGAACTAAATGCATACCATTATCCATTGATCCAATCATTACTTTCAAACAAAATGAAAATATGGCTAAACTCATCAAAAGCGAAAATGTTCCTTTTGTTATGTTCTAAATTTATGATTTCTTACCTTCAAAATGTCAAAATAAAACATTGTTACAATGCACAAAATAAAAGTTGTCAACTAATTTATTTTGTAGCTCCAACCCTGTAGTTAACCGTTCTGGCAATATGCTAACCATTTTTTTTTCATCCTACAATTGCATGAAGAAATACGTCAGAGTTAATCCAATTTTCAAAATGCAAAATATATAATCTAAAGTTTTAATTTCAAAGATACATATAAATTAACCAAGGATCATATTACACAATCTACAAAGTAAAGTGTAAAATCTTACCAATTATGAAACATACCAATTATCAAAGGCTTACATTTGAATTACTATGATATGTCAAAATCAAACATTTTGAAATAAAAAACATTTACATTTATTCATCAATTAAAAATGTATAACTATTTATCTTAACTAAATGTTCATAAAAACAACAAAAAAGAAACAGTCAAGATTAATATTAGACCATTTACAATGGTTTCAACACTCAACACCCACTTTTTCAACTTCCAACACTTCACATCATTTTCTCTCTCTTCCACCTAATAACTCAACACTCATTCAACTTTTACCTTTTCCAATGGTTTTTCACTCAACACCCTACCCCACCACTTTTTATTTTGATATTCTTATTTAAATTTTATTTTTATTTTTATAATTACATAAAATTACAATTATCGATTAAAATTAAATTAAAATAATAAATACTTAACAATTTATTTTTTAATTTTTTGTAATAAAAACAAAATTTATTTAAATAATTGGATACGATACAAATCATATTAAATTAAATTAAAATACAACACACAAGTGAAAAACTTGGTTTTTTTTTCTGTGTCCAAATCAAATGAACCAAGTCTCTATTTATAGAGAAAAAAAATCATGAATTTTGGTAAAATAAAAAATAAAAAAAAAATTTGCAACGAAATAATTGAGTTCAAAGTATTAAATGGATAAAAATCTGGCCAGCCAATCACAAACAGCCACATGCCCCCCTGCGTCAGCCTCAATTGTGTTGAGTTTTCTCAACACCTCTCTCTTCCACCTCACACTCAACACTACTCTAAACACCCATTGGAAGAGATTTTGCATGTTGAGTTCAACTAAACACACCCATTGCACATGGTCTTAGTAATGAAGAATCAAAGTAAAAGAAAAAGCTGTTTACCTTACTTAGAATACCTCTTTGTACACTATATTGGTAGTAGCCGTACATGATTTATTGCCCTTTTTGTGTATTAGTATTTTTAAACCATTCTTCTTCATTCTTAAAAGTGTCTCATTGTTTACAATGATTTACGTTAAACAACCGCTAGTCTTCTAAATTTTTATGTATATTTTTGGTAAATCACATGATCGATTTGATTGATCCTAGGACATGTGCCTAAGTGATTCTGCCTTTGTGATTAAATTCATCTTCTTGACTCTATTCTAAAAATGTATTCGAATTTACAATTGATATGAAGATAATGGAGTATGTAACAATAAAATTTAAAGAAAGACTTAGAGGATTTCGACTGTAAATATAAAAGACATAACTTGACGAAAAGTACGTCAATGACTTGCACTAATAAAACGAAAACAATATTAGAATGACAATGGTGGTACACGTACATTCTCAACAAACTCTTTCTCTCACACTTGGTACTTGAGAATTTTGAGTAACTTTGTACAAAATGAACACCCCTTTTAACATTAAAAGACTCATATTTATACTAATTCGACCCTAACAGTCTTTTTCTAACGAAATTCCACGTTGCTTCCACGTGTCTCTTTGGCTAAACAAATTACTTCGAAATTCAAATACTCCCGCTCGAAAATTTCAAAACACGATCCACGTAACTTATTAAAATGCGTATAACCTTTAAAATATTTTGCAAATATCTTCAATCCTTGCCTTAAACATTTCGAAGACTTTCCAATAGAAGCTTCAGCTCAACACAAAGAAAAAGCTCTTACTCGAAGGAACTCTAAGAAATATCTTTGCATGATTCTCTCTTATTTTCTCTTCAAAACATACAGTCTAACAACTTTATTTTGATCGTCGAAATCTCCAGCTAACAAATTGCCCCTGATAAATGTCTATTTCGAATGAAATGTAGAAATAGAAATTTCTTGCCACTACAAATTTCGACTGCTTTAACCTTTTGATCTTCCAAAACTTAATGGCGTCATTATAATTATGACGTTTCTTTCCAAACGTCTCATCAAGACATGCGCTATCAAGGTAATCATTACTCCTAATAAGTAGGAGTGAGGCTAAAACCTATACAACCGCTTGGACAAACAATCAGTGTCAAACGCGTTTCCCACTAACTTTAAACCATAAAATTTCAGAATTGTAAGAGAATAACTTCCGTCCCTATAAATAGTGATCCTTGTCACTTTCAAAACCTTTCTTCTTGCTTTCTCCATAAAAAGTTCTATAACATCTTCTCTTTCACAAATCCGTTCAAAGATTTTACATTCTCTTCAACAAAAACTCAACTTCAATGGCTCCCGGTAACCAAAAACTCAAACAAACACAACTTGAAGATGCTTCTCAACCAATCGTGAAGATCTCAAAGCCACTGCAAGTGGGAAATCAGGAATACGTACCAGAATCTCCCTATCTTGAAGAGAAACGCAGAATCTATGCTTCTCAGGTATTGATGCCTCTTGAAATATCTGGTGAAACACACGCATTTATGAGTCCACTCCTTGACCCTAATGTGAATATGCATTATGAATTATTTCCCAATTATCATAGGTCTAGACCCCTTGTTAGCAAAAACAAAGTTGATGGTAAGGGAAAACCCATTTTAATTGAAGCCGTAGAAATTCGACAAAACCAAGCTACGTCTTTGATGGAAGCTTTGGTAGCCCAAGAAACAATTCGACTAGAGTATATGACAAACACCCTTAAGGTGTTTAGATCTATCCCTTTAGCGAAAGATCATGAACCTTATTATGCTTGGCTAGAGAAAGTTGAGCCAAGAAAATCTCAATTCTGGAAATACTTAGGGATTTATGATTTAATCCAACTGTCAAAGACTGGACATGAGTACAATTAACCAATGTTAGTAGCGTCCTTGTATTTCTAGGACGCGTCTCACAATACCTTCCACCCATACTTTTCGATATGGCTGCTATTATTAGGCTTCGTCCGATTAGAAAAGATTAATTCGACCCCAACTATATGAATGTAGATACCATTAATTTTGGAGAAAGTAAGGCCACCTACACCCTCTTCACTACGAAACACCATAACAAGGATAGCACTGATGTCTCCGATGAGGAACACATGCGTCTTTTGTTCAAGATCGCTACAAGTGGCGAAAAGATTCCTAGCCAAGGTGAATCAACTCAATTATGGTAGGAAACTTGACCTAAGCCAGAAGATTCTTGGGTATCTCTATGAGTGTCTTGGCGAATCTGCAGACCTCTTGAAAGCTTACGAAGCTGGAACCTCTCTATTATTCGCTGGACCCTTTTGGCTACTGCAAATGTGGTCAAATGCCACCTTCGAATCTGCTTTACCAAAGAAAGGGCTGGTTAACAAAAATGATGATGCTAGCAAGAACAGAATATTCGAAGGAACAAGACTGGTGTACTTGACCCCTCAGGATGAAAGAGGACAACTTCCCGAAGCCTTTTGAGCTTATATGATGATGTTCGCCAAACATTGTCATTTTAGCCCTTCGGTGGCTCCTTTTGCTCAAAAGAAGATAGGCCCATAATGGTGTACTCAAGAGTTCCCTGCTCCTCTGCCAGATCCGCAAGCTGAACCCATAGCTATTTGGGAGGCATTCTTGACCCCTAAGATGTTATCTCATAGACTGAGAACTTCGAAGAGACGTTATGGTCTCCTAAGCTATCAACCTAATTTAGTTTCGAGACAGTTTGGCCTTATTCAAATTAAGCCAAAACCTATGTATGAGAAGAAGAGCCATTTGTGCCTTCACTCTATGTTTTCGACCGAAGAAAGCTTCAAATCCTGGACTGCTAGATACATTGGGACACCTCTCTTACAACCATCTCCTTCAGATCCTCCTTCTACTGTACCCAAGAGTTCTCTACATGGTGGTCGAGTTATTACAACAAAGAGATCATTGATGTTCCTACTCTCTCGAAAGAACTAACTACATCTTTCACTTCTACGCAGGAGTGCTTCAAGAAAGGTACTACGACGCATATCAAGAAAATTCAAGCGTTCCAGATATTCTTCAAAACTGCTTATAGGCCATATGACCTTAGTCGAACCATTCGCGAGGTAGCTTTTACATTACACGAAAAGTTTTCTAAAAAATTGGAGAGTCTAAAATTGCCTTCATACGTTCACCTTCAACAACGTTATGAAACGACTTTTAATATGTATCCTCCAAAATTCCCTCGACTGCCCAGTGCTGACTTTGGTGTGGCTTTAAGTCTTCCATTCCCAGACTGGTTCGTCTATGGGGATATCACAAATATCCTTCGTGAATAATCCAAACAACACGTCGAATGAGTGGTTCCGACTAAGCATACCCTGGACAGTTTCCAAGGACATCTTCACATTGGCCTTGAACACGTTCGTGTTCTAACTCCGATATCTGAAGGTGTGGAACGGGAGAATATTTTGATTTCGCAAGTCTTTTTTCCTCTCTAGGGTTTATTATACTAACTTGTTTGTTTTTTTTTCCTATTTGATTTCAGCTATTGATCGAAGGAAAACCATTAAAGACAAAGTAACTAATGCGCGAAAGCCTACAACTTCGTCTAAAGACAAGAAATCTAGTGAAGATACCAACACCAGCAAATCTAAACCTGTGGTAATCATTCGAGTCTTTATCTGCACAACTGGATTCGTTATTGCAAAATACTGACATCTCTTTTTGTATATTCGACACTTTTTTTCTCCTTCTATATTATTTTTGATTTTCTGTGTTGGTGATGTCCTTCAATTGAAGTCAATACGTTGTTGATGATGCGTGTAATAGGGACTCAGGGCGATTATTGAGAGTTGAACCGAGGGAGGTTGAAAGATTGAGTCACTGGAGATTAAATGAGAGAAATTGAGATGAAGGTAGGATATCTAGGATGGACTTCAGCTCTTCTCCATTGAATTTCAATGAGAAGCTTCAATGGAGCTTTGGTTATGAGCATGTGGTGAGGTTAGGGATGAATGTGAGGATGGAAGAGATGAATGAGAATGATGAGAGTGAAGAGATAATTTGATAGAGAGAGAGGTGAAGAAGATGATTGAAAGTGGTGAAATGAGGCGTGTAGAGCTTCTGAATGGGAGGGAAGTCTGTTTAAATAGTTGATGAGATGGACAAAATCAGTTAGAGGAAAAGAGATGTGAGCCTTTAGATTGAGGGAGGAGGTTATGAGATTGGAGGATGAAGATTGGGCGGTTAGAAGTTTGTTATTGTTAGTTACATGGCAGTTAGAATTGGTTATTTCTGTTATATTTTGAAATTCAGTTAGTGATTAGTTTCTGTTAGTAGTTATGGAAAGTTAGTAATAGGTTAGGAGTTGGAATTACTGCTGAACTATATGTTGTTTTTGATATAACTATGTGCATTCCTTTCTTGAAACCAAATTGAACTTTTGTTATTTTTTTCCTTTTGACAGAACAATTTATTCATGATGTGATGATGATATTCTAAACCTGTTTTGATTGGTAGGTGTATGAAACCTTAAGATTAGCATGTACGTATGTTTAGGCACTTGGCTTAAAATAAGCTCATGAATGACGACAGACTGTGTTGACATGATGCAGGGTTACCATGATTGGAGTTTGATGAATCTTTATTAATTCTGATTGGAATTGACTTGTGCTTGATTTTGGTTCTGACTGGAACTGACTAGTGCTTGATTTTAGTTTTGACTGGAACTGATTGTGTATATGCTCCTGATTTGTAATGAGATTTTGGTTCCTGTATGGACATTTGAATTTGTAATGGAATTTATTTTGTAACAAAAAGGTCTTTTTGGAATGAAATTGATGTAACGGTTGGTAATGGATCACATAATGATTTTTATTTTGTTTTGCATTTGAAACTTTTGAATGAACCTTGAATGAAGTTTGAACCCACTTGCTTGGAAATCCTAATCTTCCAATTCTTGTAACTTGCATGAGCACCATAAGATAAGATTGCATGAGTACCATAAGATAAGATGCCAATTACCATGTTCATATCAAAGCCTTGCATGAGAACCAAAGAGGTAATTTGCAACATAGCTAATTAGAGGAATTTATAGGAATCAATGAGCGACACCCTAATTGTATTGTGATTCCAGCAACTTAAGCAAACTCTTTTTGACCAATGAAGAAAGCTCAAGTGAAACCCCTTTGGCGTAGAATAGCTTTGCACGATGATGAGAAAGAAATCTACAGTGATCATAAGTTAAATTCTAATCCCCTTGATCCATGCTCATAGATAGTCTCAGATGAATTTAACTTGAGTGAAGTAGAAACCCCAAATTCCAAGATCTTTGATCCCAAGTCGAATTTATTGATTAATGATGCATGATGATATGATGACCTAATGAAAATGCATATGAAGTGAGGAACATAAGTTAGTTAATTGTGAAATTAGGAGGGCAAATTTTGAGGTGCAACAGGTATCTAACAAAGTTTAATTTGTTTGGTAAGTATATGCTTGAAGACCTATACCAATACGAATTCTTCAAGCACATGACCAGAGACAAGATAATATTTTCATCTATTACCCTAAAGTCAAAAGGATATGTCACATATGGATACAACAACAAAGGATGTATTCTTGGTAATGGCAAAGTTGGAACTCACTCTTTTACAATAATTGATGATGTTCTCTATGTTGAAGGCTCAAAGTATAATCTCATTTACAACAATTAATTATGTTCTCTACGTTGAAATTATTATAAAAGATGAAGTCACTCATGAAGTAAAGCTTATTAGAAAAATGATCAACAACATCTTCATGGTATCATTAGACAACTTATCTTTAAAAATCAAGTGGCTAGTAGTAAGTAATAATGATGCACAGCTTTGGCACATATTCATATGGAACATCTGAATAAACTATTTAGACATGGTCTTGTTATTGGATTACCTAAGATGAAACTCATCAAATATAGGTTGTGTGATGCATGTCAAAAAGGAAAGAAAACAAAAGAATATGGTGTATATTATAAGGCATATCCAATTAATTCATATTAACTTGTTTAGTCCTTCAAGGACTAGAAGCTTTGGCGATAATATTTATGCTTTAGTTATTGTTGATGATTTTTCTAGATATTCTTGGAAATGATTTTGGATGTAGAAAAGTAACGCATTCAAAGCTTTCAAGAGATACGTAGATCAAGTGTAAAAGGAGAAGTCCATGAATATTGTATCAGTTAGAAGTGACTATGAGAATTTCAAAATGCATCTTTCGAAGAATTTTGTGACGAACATGGCATTTTGGATAATTTTTCAGCATCAAGTAATCCTAAACAAAATGGTGTAGTCGAAAGAAATAATCGGTACTTAGTCTAACTTGAATGAAAAATGTTTAGCGATTCAATTCGACCAAAATATTTTTAGGCAAACGCAGTAAGCACGAATTATTATGTAAGCAATTGAGTTATAATAAGACCACTACTACTGAATATATATCTTACCATGATTGGAAGAAAGATTCTACTATGGAAGATTTTCTATGGTAAGGTATTGTGTGGTTGTATGCACCTTCTTTACATCCACGTGCTACTAGCCGTCGTAAAAAGACACTAGCGCATAACATGCCACTATAATTGTTTAAAACAACTGTATTAAAAAGTCAAGGTTAGGTGTTCGATTCAAAGCGCCTGCATTATTTTTTGCAGATTTCAACATATTTCACCCTGGTTCTATAGAATTCAACCGCAATAAAAGACATAGCGCATAACATACCACCATTGTCCTTGATTACAACTGTGGTGATATGTTTACTTGAATTTATTATAACTTATGTGGAATGCTTGTTTCACCAATTGCTTACTTAACATATAACCTTTCAATGTGATTTAGAAAATTATAATATGAAATATGAAGTTATATTAGAATAACAACTTACACTAATCAATGTTGTAAAAGCTTTTTGCAGTCCATAATCCACATTTCACTCCTTAATGATTAGATCTTGTTTCAGTGCTTCTAGTTATTCAACTATCCATTCCTTTACTTGTATGTTATTTTGAAAAATATTATTTACTTTAAAAACAAAATTAGAGGTGAAGGAAGGGGTAATTGAAGAACTAGAAGCATTAAACCAAGTTCTAACCGTTAAAGAGTGAAATGAGGATAATGGGCTACAAGTATCTTGTATAATATTTATAAGTATAATTTGTTTTATAATATAACTTAATATCTCATGTTATGATTTTCTAATTTAATTCAAAAGGTTATATATTTGATAAGGGGTTGGGAATACATTCAAACCATATACGATATAATAAACTCATCTTCTATGACATGTTGACTAAACGAAATGAAGCTGTAATTAAAAAGGCATATCATTAAACAAACCTTGACAACAACATACATCAATAACAAACCTTAAACAACATACAAAATACAACATAAAACTTTTATTAACAAAAACAAAATCATCAACAACATATCTTAAACAACATATAATATACAATTTTTATTACCAACAACAAACAACTTTTATCAATAATAACATACCTTTACAACAACATAGAACATATATCAACCAAAACAAAGTCATCAACAACATACAACTTTTATAAACAACAACATACCTTAAACAACATACAACATATATAAATAAAAACAAAATCATAAACAACAAAACTTAAGCAACATATAACTTACAACTTTTATTACCAATAACATAAAATTTTGTCAACAACAACAAAAAACATATACAAAAAATAAATAAATCATCAACAACATACCTTAGACAACATACAACATACAAATTTTATTACCATCAACATACAACTTTTATCAACCACAACATACCTTAAACAACATACAACATATATCAACAAAAACAAAATTATCAACTACATACACTTTTCACCTTGGTTGTTAAAAATGATTATGATAATATATAAGTATATTTCACAACAATTTCTATTTTTGACCATGGTGAAATATATATATATATATATATATATATATATATATATATATATATATATATATATATAAGTTATATGCCCAATCATAAACAAACAAAAAAAAGGAAAACTGCTAGTGCTAAGATTCAAAGTTTGTAACCCTTAACATATCACTACGGTAATTCTAATGGACCATAGTGAAAAGTCTTTTACTAAAAGAAAGAAAAAAGCAAGCACCTAACTAAGAGCTATTATCTCGTTTGGTTTAATAGCCATGGAAATATCTTGTTATGTTAGGTGCTTTTTCTAGTAGTGGATCAATCATAAAAAAGACTCCACATGAACTCTTTAAAGGAAGGAAACCAACCATCTCAAACCTTCAGAGTTTTGAATGTAAATGCTTTGTTCTCAACAACTACAAAGACAATCTTAATAAGTTCGATGATAAATTCGGTGAAGATATCTTTCTTGGTTACTCTCTTACAAGTAAGGCTTATAGAATATATAGTAAAAGAACATTAGTTATAGAAGAATCTATGCTTGTTTTTTTATGATTCTAACCCCTCCAAGGAGGATAAAGTTGTTTGTGATAATGTTGATATAATAGAAGTAGCGAGTGAAGACGATATTAAAGAAGATCATGTTGAGCAATCGGGACACAAAGATCAAATTACTCAACAAGAGCAGAACCAAAGTGATCTTCCACAAGAATGAATAATTCATCGTGATCACCCTATTGAGAGCATCATTGGTGACATTAGCAAAAGAGCATATAAAAGGTTCAATCTCAAGGATTCTTGCTTGAACATGATATTTGTAGCTAAAATAGAACCTTCAAATATTAATGAAACATTAAAATATGAAGACATTACAAAAAACATGCTAAAGTTATGAGGGTTTTTAAACCATTTTGCGGGGTTTTCGACCTCAGCAAATTGTTTTGCGGGATTTATGAAAACTCCCGCTTATACGATTGCCATAATATATATGCGGGAGTGTCAGGTGACCGCTGGTATCCTACCGAATATACAGGGGTGGTTTCAAACCCTGTTTTTTTAATAAATAAAAAAAATACTTATCAAATGTTATAAAAATATCATCGCTGAGACACACCATTGTTATATTAAGAGAAAATTGTATTTATTTTAGTTAAAGTATAAATTGAGAAGCAAAATCTATAATTAAGTATAAATTATTTGGCGCCATTTCATTTAGCGCATTCACTTCCAGTCTGTCCCAAACCTAGACATTTTGGTAAATACCCCAAAAACTTGGTTTTTTCTATAATTTTTTTATTAAACCTGGTTATTTTAATTTTTTTTCTACCTTCGTGCCCAACAAAGGTTTTGTTGATCAATGAGAAAAATTGAGTCAACTAGTATTGAATGGGTGTTGTTGGGGGAGATCAGTAAAGTACATAAGTCATAAAGGTTTATTATTACTGCTACCGGTATATGTCTCAATTATTGTGAACTTGAATAGAGTTTAGCTAGTCTTCTAGTATTTGTTTAATAAAAGTGGACATGTGAAGAATTGGACATGTGAAGTATTTGTTTAATAATAGAGTTTAGCTAGTCTTCTAGTATTTGTTTAATTACAAGCCCAATGTCTAATTCCCTTTATGATAGTACGTTGTCCTATCATTAACAGACATTAATGCAGTATGCAGAAACAAAACCAATTCTCAATATTACACATTACAAGTACACTAAAGTAATTCTCCAAACAAGAGACCAATGCATACTAATATTATGAAGGTCCATTTCCAATCCAACATGTTCAAGAAGTTTATAGCAATTCTTACATATTCATATAATATGAGAAACAAAATTTTAAAATCTACCAGAGAATACAGGGTATATTACATGGTTGTAAAAAACTATTAAATAAATACACCAACTTCTTAACGAAATTAAATAAATACGAAATTAAATACACCAATTTCTTAACGAAATTAAATAAATACTAAATTAAAATCAAATGAAATTAAATACTCCTTATCTTTTAGTGTATTACTTACCAATGGAACTCAAATCAAAATTAACCTGAACACTATTTACACTTAACAATTAAACACTAAATTCTTAAATCAAACCCCAAATATATTTCTCATTACAATCAAACCCTCTTACTATTCTATCACTACTACAATTTCAAGCTATAATAGCACTAATTTAATAGCATTTTTTAATAAAGTGCTATTAAATATTCAACACATGGACTTATGATAGCGCTTTTGTCATGGGCGCTATTATAGATACATCCCTATAATAGCACTTTTTCTTAAACCGCTATTACAAAATATTCACCAAATATAAAAATAATAATTAATAGCGCTTTATGGAAAAATGATATTATTTGTCATCCTGTATGATAGCACTTTTTAAGAAGTGCTATTATAGCATTTATAACATAGAAAAATATAATAATTTTTTTATTTCACGTCCTTCCAAACTTTAAAAAAACACGCCCAATTTTTATTTCACAAACTTAAAAAGTAAAAAGAAAAACAAGTCTGATAAAACACGATATCCCTCTCTCACCCTCGAGAACTCAAAACTCTAGAACTCATCTTCACCAATTGTAGAAGTCATCCTCACCGCCATGGAATTTCAAAGTCCCCCACCGTAACCCTCATCGAAATCAAAAAATCGCATCTTCACCCTCACTTTCATTGAACCATATTCTATTTTTCTCCCAAATCGAAAGTTCTCCCCAAATTGAAGGTTTTTCTATTACAACGTCGATTAACAAAACCCTCTTAATCTCTGCGAAATCCTTATCTATTAGAACCATCACCTACTTTGTGAAATCCTCGTCACAAGTCTACCTCTGCGAGAGTCGATACACATAATACTCCTAATCTCAACTACTCCAACATCACAATTCCGAGAATCACTGGTGTTGATACTTTCTTGAATCGGTAAGTCTTTCAACCCCTCTCACTTCCCATTAGAATTTAGTTTATGAAAGTTTCAATTTTTCTCTAATTAGGGTTTTCTGATATGTAAAATTTGGTACTCTGATTCCTAACTCTGGAAATTGAGTTAAACCATATAACGAAAGAGTTGGCATGCTCGAAATGTATCGATGTATGTTATGAAATTGTTGAGGTAAATCATTAGTGTGGGTGAGTTTTGTGGTGGTACTGTCG
The DNA here is from genome assembly GCF_029867415.1 of Vicia villosa. NCBI lineage: Eukaryota > Viridiplantae > Streptophyta > Magnoliopsida > Fabales > Fabaceae > Vicia > Vicia villosa. Next base: position 19,637 of record NW_026704982.1, on the reverse strand, counting down.
GTTAGAGGAGGTATTTTGGGGATTGTCTCTCATCTTAGTTTCATATATACTTTTACACATTGTTCAGCCATAGAATACTTCCAAAAAATTGAGTGCTTATTTAAATTGAATATGAGTTTGTTAAAATCACATTAGAACAATGATTTATAGAAATTAAAAAATATAATTTTTGTAAAAACTATGGTAGGACACCGACACTTTCCATTGACAGTAATGCCATTGACTCTATTGAACTTTATTGTATAAAATTTACCATAAATATAATCATGCACTTAGTATGTTGGAGTGGTGGCTCAGTTATTCAATGTGTAGCTTTTTGGTGAAAGCCGCATAGCCACTGTTATTTCCTCACTTTCCAAACACATACCTCAACAATGATTAATATACTCTGATTGAAATGAAAATATTTTAAGTATATATTGACTTCATATTTAGTGAACTTGTCAACATAATAAATTCACGAGTCTGCCTTTATTTGAGGATAAAAGGTTCTTATGTGTTTTTAAAGAAGTTTAATGATATCTTGGAATAAACAAAAATATGAAATGCAAGTTTTATAAATTTTTTGCTATTTTATTAACTTAGTTAAAGGTATTTAATCACCCTAGTTTGTCAATCTTTTAAATTGCACCACACTTTATTTATACCTTCCCAACATGATGACCAGATTCGTAAAAACAAAAGATGTCGATAGACAGACTTTGACGTGGAGTTTTATGGTTGTGAGTCCTCTTGATGCTTACTAATTTAGATTTAGAGATGTCTTGTCACATTTTGAATCTTCCATCTTATGATTCACTAAGATTTCATAGTGGAGTAAGGCCTTTTCTTGTTTAGTTATATATATCTACACATATCTATTAACAAATTCAATATTTGTAATGTAATGTGTTTTAAACTTGATATAAGCTCTTGAGGAAGTTGTAGTTTCACTCTGAAGATTTATGTTACACCAGAAATAACTTCACTTGCTCTAAAGACGGGCTTTTTAGTAGCACTGCCTCCCATGCAGATCTTATCAAACACATGCTTACGACTATTTCTCGTCTTAGAAGCTCTTGTGATGTAGCGCTGCCTGGACTTTCTAGTAACATGTATATATTGATTCAATTCTTATCTAACGCATGTTGGTACTTTAATGTTGATTGCGAAACAATTTCTATCGAGTTGGATCGATTTTAATTTGATTTTCCGAGTCATTTCATGTATGCATACCGTGCTGCCCGGCCCGGATGTTCCAAATATATGTACATTTGCTTTTAATTACCGTTCGATGCTTACATGTTCATATTTGAGCATTTGCAAGACGTTTGTGATGGATTTAGTTGCTTTCGACGTAATGAGATTTTGAGTCGTTGCTTGTATTGACGCGGTGCTGCTCTGTTTTTCATTTCTATGTTCCGATACTTGTTCGGATATTATTTCTTTGCACTTCGATCTTATTTTGAGTTGTGATGTGATTACTTGCATTGGATTATGCTTCCTTGTTATCACTAACTCTCTGACAATTGAGTAACAATTGCTGGGAATGAATCCACGATGGACGATTGTTCCCTTGTGAATTATATATATATATATATATATATATATATATATATATATATATATATATATATATATATATATATATATATATATATATATATACTTTCTATCTTCTTTTTGTTGTTTTGTTGTTTTTTAGTACATGCTGCATTTGTCTTTTACAGGCTGCCAGAAATGAGATGTTTTCTTTGAAACCTGCTCCAATTCAAGTTTCTTATATGATATTTTATTACACAAATGGAGATACTATATAGATTACTTAGAGATCTTTGTCAGGAAGTTGCAGCTTGATGTGTTGCATCTTTTTCTGCTAAAAATCTTGTCTTAGATTATCAAAAGAAAATGGAGTTCAGTGAAATACAAGAAGAGAGTAAAGTGAAATAAGGTAATGCTGTATTAATCATCATACATATCTTATTATAAAGTCTATTTGTTTTATTACTTGATACAAATTTATTTTCTGTAATCAATTTTGAATTTTTTATTTTAGAAAGTTATTGCTTGACGTGTTGCTTATTCATGTCTCTCTGTAAGATTTAATATACATTGTTATTTCTGCTTTCAAGTCAAGTTCAAAATTCAGAATATACATTTGTGCAAACTCTATTATTTCAAGTCTTCTTATTGCATTGGCATCACATGACTCTTATTAATCTTATTGGGTTTCTCCCAATACACAATTCTCAGTCTAATACTATTAATTGAAAACGGTTCTTAGATAATTTGGTGGTGGCATGTTGAATAGGCTTCCATACTATGTTTCAAAACTTGATTAGACCACATAACATATTGGGTTAAATATGTATTTAGTCCCTATAAATATGCGACCCTGCATTTTTAGTCCCTATAAAATTTTTCTTCAATGAATGGTCCTTCTAAAATTTTTATGCATGCAATTTCAGTCCCTGCTATTTTCTAAAATTTTAAAAACTGTTTAATTACCCTTTAATTTTTAAATTTTTCAATAATTTTTTTTATATATGTTTAGAATACTGTAAAATATTTATTTACCAAGTTTTAGAATTTTTTAAAACAAGAAGAATTAAATATGAATTTTTCAAATTTTAAAAAATAATGATAAAAGTAATGAATATCTCAACTTAGAAATTAAATTTTGAGTTTCTTTTTTTTTTCAAGGAACTTTTTAAAACATTATGAACATGTCTGCAAAATAATCATTCTAAAATACACCTTGGTTTGACAGTAGGGACTGAAACTAGGTGCATAATAATTTTTTAAGGACCATTCATTGAAGAAAAATTTTGTAGGGACTAAAAATGCAGGGTCGCATATTTATAGGGACTAAAAACGTATTTAACCCTAACATATTTAGTATACACAAACCTTAAAATAAGAATATATTAGAAATAAAAAGGTGTGATTACATCAAATTAATTGGTTAGTTGGACTGGCACGACCGGTTAATTTGGTTAGAATGAGGATTGAATTTGGTTTTGGTTCGAATAGGCCTAAATAGTCGGTAATCAGTAAAACCAAAAAAAGAACTTGTTAACTAATACTGAATTGGATTTTATCAGAAAACAGGATCCAGTTTCAAGAAATCGGTCGGTTCTAAGCCTCCTTTTTTCTTCTTTTAGGCATTTCTTTGCTTTTTGATTTGTTCCAGCTACATTATTTTTTGTTGGTTGTTTTTCAATTTTCTCTCTCTTTATCAGTTGCTAAATGACACTTCTTGTGAATATGCACCTTTGTTGTATTTTGAGGTGTATATATATATATACTTTTCATAATTATTATTGATATTTGAGTCGTGTTTCGTTGTTTGGTTCTTTCATAATGAATAAGTTAAATGATATATATATATATATATATATATATATATATATATATATATATATATATATTCTATTTTTATATATTCTATTTTTATCATGAAAAGAAAATATTTTTTAAGAAGTAGTACGTTTTCATAATTTATAAAATCTAGTACGACCTATGATAGCGCTTTTTTGAAAAGGGATATTAAAGTGCGGATCTTTGATAGCTCTTTTATGAAAAAGTGCTATTAATGTTCGGGTCTTTGATAGCACTTTTAAGAAAAGTGATATTAAATCATGCCCCATAATCATGTATGTACCTTAGTGTAATATAAGCTACGATAGCGTTTTAAAAGAAGTGGTATTAAAGATTGTGCTTTTAATAGCGATTAAAAAGCGCTATCATAACTAGTTAGTCTTTAATAGCGGGGGCTTTGATAGCACTTAAAAGTGCTATTAAATATCAAAAAAAGCGCTATTAAATGTCTTTTTTGGCGTAATGCTTTTATTCAAAATGAGGGAGATGGGGTCAGATTTGTATGAGGGCTTGGCATGCAAGAGTTTTAGGATTAAGAGAATCCCTAAATATCTATTAGAGAAGAGATACAGAAAAAAATCTAACCTTAATGAGGAATACAATTGTTAAGTGCCAACATGTACTTATATTTATATATATATATATATATATATATATATATATATATATATATATATATATATATGTTTTGTGGCACTTATCGAGACTTTTGTTGATATTCGTTGAATAATTTCCCGTTTTGTGTATAAATACGTATACTTTGTGAATAGTTGTATTTTCATATACTTTTATACCGTTTGATAGTTTTTGTGTCTTTTTATAGGTATTATTGCGTATTTAAAGCATGAACAATAACGTATAGAAGACACGGCTTCAAACGCGCTATTTTGAGCAACGGAACCAACTCGTCAACGAATAAGGCTTAAAATCAAAGAATAGTAAATCATCGATTTGGTTGATATTTTGTCATTGTTAGATAGGAAATTGAATAAGCTTTCCAACGCTTCAAATTGGGCGCAAATCGGAGTTACGGTTGTCAAGTTATGACCAAAACACTAAAGCTGATTTTTTCAAGACAGCAGTCAGCGCGCGTAGCACCCTCCTGCGCGCGACGCGCGCTACACCAGATCCAAAATTGCATAAATAGGGGAAAAACACATTTTTTTTAGGTTATGTTTTGGGTATTCTTGAACCCCAACTCATCAACCTTCAATTTTTGGTAGATTTGGCTTAGAATTAACATTTGGACCTTGCAAATGGATGATCGGAGGTCGAATTTCTCATTGATTGGTGTTGTCGAACCAAGAAATGTTTGGTTCTTCTCCTCCTCTTCTCTTTGTATTTCTCTTTTGTTGAGTTTGTTTGTAAGTTTACTCTAAATCTATGTATGTTTGTTACTCTTTCTACTAGTTGTATAAAGTTTGTTTTACAAATCTTAATCGGTGTTTCCTTGATCTTTTAGCTTAAGTGCTTTGGATTTGTGTTGTTGTAAAAATAGACATCACAAATCTTGATTAGGGGGATATTTGTTAGCTTTAGATTCTAGAGATAGGATTGGAAGTTAACATCCACATAATATCTAAGCTTAATGTCTCTGTGTTGTTCGATCAGTTGAGACATTGTCGAAAGAGCAATATAGTTGAACTCTCGTCGGTGTTGCAGAAATGGACATTGATGTGAGGGATATGTGATGATTCTGATGAGTATTGTAGATTGAGTGCGGCGGAGTGGTATATCTAAGTTTGTGAGGAGTAGTTTAGATTCGAACCAGATAAGTTATTCTTTATTAAGAATGAATTTATTTTATGTTCATATGTTATATTTTTCCAGTTTACTTAAAACCCATTTAACCCAAACTCAAGAACTAAGAATGCGTCAAACGGCGATTCAATAGCACTAATCTCTGTGGACACGATAAATTCCCGGATAAATACTTCCAAAACTTTTGTTGCTTGCCGCTTTACCGTTTCAGCAACAACCGAAGAGAAGAGGTAGGTTGTTGTGAGCAGAGGACAATTGTAGGAAGTCGATGGTGAGTAGAAGCAGGACGGTGGTTGTGACTCGTGATAAGAAGGTGAAGCATTTGAGCGTTCACACGCGATGAATAAAATAAACATTGACTGTTGTAATTCCTCTTTATGAATAATTTGATATATACATAATATATTCTATACATTATTATAATTGATATTATAAATAAATTAGTTTTTTAACACATTATAAATAAATAACGTTATATGTTCAAATTATTTGTACTTATCCAAAATAAACTCTGACACCAAAATAAATCAGAATTAAAATAAAAAAACATCTAAAATGACTAAAAATATGGAGCAAAATTTCATCTAATCACGGGGGTTTATGAATTTGTGAGCAATTTTATCTATATAATCTGTGAGCAATTTTACCATTTCTTAGTTATTTTGGTATATCCACCTTTTTTTTCTAAAGTGTTGTTTGGAGTATGTTTTGTACCTTTTATTCTTTATCAGTGAAGGTAGTCATTCTCTAGTGTTATAAGAAAGTTTTTTTTTATATACTCATTATTTATTTAATAGAAAATTTTACTGGACTATGTTACGTGGTCTTTATTCTCTATTTTTATGAGAGTTTTCAACGTTAAAAATTTGTTGTCTTTGCTATTTAATTGTATTCTTAATATTATTATGAACTGGAATTGATTTTGTTTGGATGCATATTTAAATTGCACATGTTTCAGAAAAATATTACGCTTTAAAGAAAATAATTTATTTGGTTATTCCAAACAAAATGGCATCCAGAGTTTGGTTGATTTATTTTTGTGCATTTTAAGTGGTGAAAAATTATGAGGCAAATATGATTGAACTCAACACTAGTAGTTATACACTCCAAAAGACTTTCTTAGAAGACATGTTATTCAACAAATATTTGTATGATTCTATTGAGAAATAAAAAAATTAAACTTATTGATAAGTGTCATACCCCAATTTTTGACCCTAAGATTCCATCACATTTACAAATTTGTCTTTGCATCTTTTTAAAGTAAAAAATAACTGAAAATCGCATTTTCATTGCATTTCATGCATTTTTAGCGTCTTAAGCGTCTTTTTGAATTATTTTACAGCCTTCAGAAAAATTGGTTCTGCAGGTAGACCGGTAAAAAACGATTCAACATTGTACGAAAATTAGAAAGAAAAATATTTCAAGTTTTGACCTTTAATTGGTTGCTTTGTGAATCTACATTTCACGTAGATAATGTTTGTGTGCTCGCTTTATTTTTTCGGTGCAGTTCGTAGTCGCTTTTTATCGTCAGTGTCTATTTAATCGTGTATTTTAATATTCAATTTTGATCATTTGCAGTCTTTTTTATTAATCTTTCTTGTCTGTAGTTTCTTTTAATATATTCATTTTCTTTTTTTCGATTAATTAGGAGTCTGTTTTTATCGTTTTTCATTATTTCTGGTCCCCTTTTTTATTAAAAAAAATAAAATAAAATTTTTTCTTCTTGATTTTATTTTATTCTTTTAGTTTGTATTATTTTCATCATTTATACTAACTTTTTTTATTATTAGTTGTATTTGTTATTATAGAAGAAATGCATGTTTTGTGCCCAACTTTGAGGTCATTTGCTATCAAGCTATTTTAAGAATTTGAGAAAACACTAAACATCAAAGTTGTAGAGGATATTTAGGGCTTTCCAAAAAGTACAAGAACTTCTCCATAGCATTTGTGAGCTAGGAGATATGAATTTATGAAGATGGCACCATGAAGTTGTTTTTTCCATGATCAACCAAGTTGCTAAACTCAAACCATTTCTCTACAAATCTTTTTTGTAGCCTATATTGCTTCTAAATATCTCCATAATTTAATCTTTACACCATTAATTGAAGCATTATCCAAGTGGTTAAGTGTTTGTCCATTAAATTATTTCATTTTTATACTAAAGGTACCATTGTCATTTTATAAAAGCCACATTTTTAAATTTTATAAAGATGAATTCATATAGTCCGATCGATAATTCAATGACTCAGCATCTTAACTAGGTTGAATGAATGGAATATAGATTAGGCTAAGTATTATTCCAACCACTTAATAAATAACACATGTGATTTTTTTTTTTTAACAAAAAGTCTTTGTTATAAGAAACTTAAAAACTATATTGCTATAAATTAAACATTTATTTTAAGTTACGAAACTGCCTCCGTTTTTGGACATTTATTTAGAACTTTTCGCATATATTAAAAAATAATAATAATAAAAAATATATAAAAAAGATGAATTTAAACCGTTGAAAAAGGAAAAAATAATAATTCCTTAAGAGTATAAAAAAGAATAAATAATATTAATAATTTATTGATATAAATAATTGATAATTTAATACACAATTTTTTTGACCAAGTGACTTATAATAAAGAAAGGAGAAAGGAATGGAGTACTATATTATTTTTAAATAAGTGATGGAATTAAAGGGAGCAAAAGGGATGCTCCGCCCCGATACAACAAAGAAAACTACCTTTCAAAACAAAGGAGAGGTAGAATGTTCCAATAATAAAAACTACAAAGATTGACTCTCCTATGAGAGGCACACAACCACCTCCAAGAAAGTGATACAATATCCGACATACTTTCGGTAAAACTAAAGTCTTCCTTCTTAAAGATCACCACATTGCGCTTTAACCAAATCACCCAAACCGTAGCGAGCCAAACGGTACCCACAATCATACGCTTGTTTAAACAAGGAATCTTCCCGAAGAAATGAAAGAAATCACCAAACTCATCAATAGACAAATCTTCGGAAATATCAAGCCACATAAACACCCTTCTCCAAATTCGGATCGTAATATTACATAAGAAGAAGAGATGAGATAAAGTTTCCTCCTCTTTAGAACATGAGGCACAAACCGCTTCACTTCCTCCCTCCAAGACTCCCCTTCTCACCAATTGATCTCTAGTCGGGATTCTATTTAATAAAAATCTCCAACAAAAACAAAGAATTCTAGGAGGAACTTTGAACTTCCATAAATAATTTAAAGCCAAAACCTTAGATCTTTCCATCGGAGGACCGGAAAGAGACACCTTAAAAAACTCATAGCAAGAGTTAAACGAAAAGCACCCATTAGAAGACAAAGCCCAAGAGAAGCTATCGACACATTTCTCTTTAATCGGAACCAAATTTAGAACTCCCTGAAATTCTTTAATCCCCGCTGACAGCTGCCTATTGAAAGCAGTATGCAGACCCGAGGCTTCGCCTGCTGCAGCCTGCCCGGACTCATTAGCAGCATCCGGAGTGACAGAAACAGCAACCAATGGAACGCTGCTGCTGTCCCTATACTGCTGCTCCATAACAGCAGCAACAGCAGCCGCCGAACTCCCTTCAACGAACCAGCTCGATATTTTCCAGCACCAACCTCCATCAATAAAGTCCCCTGCAAAATGAATAGAGTCCGAAAAATTCCCGGCTAGAGAGAATAAAATAGGGAAAGATTCCATAAGAGATTTTCGTCCCGTCCAAGACGCATACCACAACGGCGTAGATGCTCCATTACCGATATTACATTTTATAGCACTCGTGAAATTATCAAATAAAAGCCTCTCAAAATTATCCGATACTATTAAATCCCTCCACCAATGAGACTCCTTTTTAGACAAGATTGAAACATCCCCAATCAACACTTTAAGCCTCGTGTTGCCATACCGAGCTTCTAACAACTCATTCCACACCGTATCCGTTTCCGTTAGAATCCGCCACTTCCACTTACTAAGAAGAGCAACATTCATGATCTCCACATCTTTCACTCCCAAACCTCCTTCCTTTCTCGGTTTGGTAACCATATCCCAATTAACCCAATGGATGGGTTTGACAAGCTCACCTCCGCCCCAAAGAAACTTGCTTTGGATAGATTTTATTTCTTGCAAAACCTTCTTAGGCGCCTTGTAGAAAGATAAAGAATAAATCGGGATAGCACTAAGAACCGAATTAATCAACTCCACTCTACCCGCCATACTAAGATACCTCCCTCTCCACACATTTAACCTTTTTCTAAACTTAGCTAGAAGATCCTTCCACATAGATAATTTCCTTGGACTATCACCAACTCTCACACCAAGAAATTTAAACGGAAGAGAACCCACCTTGCACGTCAAGAAAGTCGAAGTCGCCTCCATATACCCCTCTCCCACATTAATACCAAAAAGATTACTCTTATGAAAGTTAACTCTTAGCCCCGTTGATCGGAAAATTAGCAAGTGAACTATTTTCACCGATGTAGTTTTAAATAGGGGTTGATACCCAGTATCGAACTCGCGGACTGCGTAGGAAATACAAGTTTTACAATTATTCAATTGAACAAAATATCCTGGGGTGTGGTTTTGGTTGGTTTGATTATTTTAAAACTACGATATTTAAAAGAATTAATAAGTAAAAGTTTACTTGGAACAAATATGAGAAGATATGCTAAGGTAGATGTATGAATCGCCTTGTAATTCCCGTAACCGCTATTTTACGAAAGAGTTGTCAATATGATTTAGTATCAATTCTTAATATTAATTTTCCCTAATTCCTTAGCGGAAAATCTATTTGGCAAATAAAATTCAGTTTTAATTCCTTAACAACTAAATTTTTGCACCAAGAACCTTGTGAAAATAACCTAGAATAGATGATCAATACCGTCAAATCCTTATTCCTAAGCAATTTACCGGTAACGTTATTATTCAAAAAGCGTTAAAGTGGTTTTTCCGACCTAACCTTAACCGTAAATCAACATAATATTTTCCAATAGAATGAAGCATGAGACACTTTGAAAATAAACTAAATTCATAGAAACTTCAAATTCGTAAAGCAACGGTACTTAATTCATTACATAAAAGCGATTCAGGGACATCCCCTTAACATAAATAGGTTTAGCTACTCATAGTAATAAAGAAAAGAACAAAGGTAATTGTAAACATTACAAGAATTTAGGGATTGATTTGATCTCCAATTGCTATTGTTCTTGAAGATCCTCTCCAAACCCTTGTAAGCTCTCCTTTCTCTCTGTAATTTTCTATCTCCAATGATCCAAGATAATCTAAAAACTCCCTAAACTAGGACTAAGTAGTGTTAGGTTACATTCCATTCATGTAAAAAGTCGAAAACGCCCTTAATGAGACTTGGAATAATGAAACAGCTTAAAAATTCAATTTCTGGCCGCAACAGCTGACACGGCCGTGTCCCACGACACTGGCGCCCGTGTCAGCCACTGGTTTCTCCTCAAACAGCTTTTTTTTTCATGTATCAGCTGACACGGCCGTGTCCCACGACACTGGCGCCCGTGTCAGCCACTGGTTGCTCCCAACAGCTTTTTTTCTTGTTTTTCAGCTGACATGGCCATGTCCCACGACACTGGCGCCCGCGTCAGCTACTTTCTTTGTCTTTTTGGCTTCGTTTTCTTCTGTTCTCGTCCCATTTTTTCGGCGATTCTTTCTTACACCTGAAATAACCAATAACTACCAACAAAGTGATCAAAAATAAATATTCTACTAAAAATTACCACTAACTATTAGATTAACAAAACATGAAATAACTACTTAAAACAACGAGCAAACCCTTCACAGTGTTACCGAAATGACCGATTTTTACCAAATAATTTGCGGAGTAGAAGTGAAATTGGTGACCGATCACAACCCCAAACTTAGATCGTTGCTTGTCCTCAAGCAATGCCTGAGAATTTAAACAAAGGTCACCCCTAAATATATGCTTCCACAATACAACCGTGTTTTTCACAACTTGACTTCCACCCTTCCGGTCAATCGTGCTAGCTTTTACTCCCCGAATTTTCCGCTCCACTTTCACATTAAAATTCTCCTTCACCTGTAAGCTTTTTCACACTTCTCACCAAGTCTCTCAAGGTTAAAAGCAATTCACTCATAAATCACGATATGCAATATCAACTTTTAAATTTGAACAAATTCTATTTTCATACACAAACACTTTGCACACACTTTTTGAGGTCTTTGGGTTGTAACGGGGCTTAGGACAGGTGGGATGAACAAGGAAACAGATACATAAAGGTGTTGGGGGCTCGGCAATCATGTTGTCTTTCTTGTCATTGCGCTCATTTTAATACAATGGGGTTTAACATTGGCTTTTTAACTTCACTCAATTATTCGAGTGTTTCAAATGTAACCAAGTCATTTAGTCGGGACAAGTGTGTTTTTATGAGCTCTATATCTATTTTTTTCTTCCTTTTTTTTTCTTTGAAACATTCACGAGTCTCCATATTTTTTTTCTTCACACTTGCCCTTTTTGTATAAAGTTCACCACCCCAAACTTAGAACTTTTGCACAATTTCTACATCCACAACATTTATGCCAAGCACGGGTAAAAAGGAATAATTTTTTTTTTCTTTTTGGCCAAAGGGTAATATATGCGGTTTTTAAAAACAAACAAACAAGAGATACAGACTCAAAGGGGTTTGCAATGGGTAAACATAAATAAGGGATGGCTAGAAAGGCTCAAGGGAAAACAAAAAAACGTGCCTCAGTGTGTGTTATCATGTAGTGTCATATGAGTAGAACTCACGCAAATTCAAAGTGATAAAGTCATACCCGACTACTCTCTCATGATGATAAATTTCTGGCTTTTTACAATCTCACCATGTTGGGCATAGCTTACAGGATCCCGAGTGCTTATTGTGTAATGTCGCTTCTTTTCCGGTTCGTATGTACCAGCTTTCAATCTCGGTCCGGTGTCATCAAGTTGCGTCCAACTATTTCTTTTTCAGTTGTATCAACTTTCAGGGATGCCTTTTGGTGCAAGATTGGGTCGTCTCGTTCATCCTTTCCTTACTACTCCATCAATCATCCAATAAAGCACATCAATCTATAACACTAGAAGGTCAACATTAAACAGAAATAACTAAAACAAACAAGAATAACTGAAACTAAAAACTGAAAGCAATAAACCCCCCCACACTTGAACCAAACATTGACCTCAATGTTTAAATTCAAGATAGTGAGGGTGAACTCACAGAGGGTACTGCGACTCCAGTTGCCGCTTCCTAGCTTTCACCGGAGAGACCCATTTTTTTATTTTCTGAAAACAAAACAAAAAGTAAAATGCATTATTAAAACCGTGGGTTGCCTCCCACGAAGCGCTTCGTTTAACGTCGCATGGCTCGACGGTCCATTCCCTTATATTATGGGGGATACTTCCTCTTCCACACCATGTTGCTTGTCCTTTCCGCAACCCAGTACTCGTCTAGATTTAAAGGATGGAACACTTTGTGCCTCAAGTCACTTTCAACTTCCATCTCCTTACCTTGATGTTCCTTTTTCTTTCTTTCCTTGATTTCTTTATTGGACTTTGGAGTTTTTATATGAGATGCTGCCACCTGAGAGATTATGCTTGAGACCTTTTTTGGGGTTGGTTCCGATCTTTTGCTTTTGCTTACTATGTGGATCATTCCAACTGAAGATTGATTATCTCCACTTTCACCTTGCTTCTTGGTGTCTAACACTTTCAAAGTTATTTCTTCATCAAAAGATTTCAAAGTCAGAGTACCTTTTTCAATATTGACATTGCACCGACTAGTGCGCAAGAAAGGTCGACCCAGAATAATAGGGGTCTCTTCATCTTCAGGGATATCCATTATTTCAAAATCAACTGGAAAAACAAATTTGTCAATTTCTACCAATACATCTTCTGCCACCCCATATGACCTCTTCATGGTGTGATCTGCAAATTTCAACTCTGTTCCTCTTTCACTCACCTTTTCAATACCGAGCTTTTTGAAGATAGATAATGGCATTAAGCTCACACTAGCACCCGAATCAATTAGAACCTTCATGAAAGTTCTGTTTTTTATCGTGCACGGTATTGCAACTGATCCAGGATCTTTCTTCTTGATTGGTATTCTCTTCTCTGGTGAGATTGCACAACATTTCTCCTTCTTAACTACCCCTTCACCCCTTGTTGGTTTCTTTTTAGATATCACTTCCTTCATGAATTTCCTGTACATTGGAATTTTCTCGAGTGTATCAAAGAATGGAATATTGATCTCTAACTTTTTGAAGTATGTGGCAAACTTCTCAAAGTCTTTCTCTTTTTGGTCCTTCTTTGCTACTCGAGAAGGATACGGCAACTTAATCAATGGTGTCGGCTCTTTTCTTCTTTTCTCTTCAGTTGGCTTCACAGGTTGTATCACCTCCTCTGACACTTTCTTATTTTCACGCACTTCAAGATCTACTTCGATGATATCATCATACTCAATTTCATTTTTTTCTTCTGGTTTTGATATCCTCAGACTTCTTGTTGAGATGACATTCACATTCTGATGCTCCCTTGGGTTTGTAACAGTTGCACTTGGTAAGGCACCATGTGGTTGAGCATTGGCGAGTTGTTGTGCTATCTGACTCATCTGAACCTCAAGATTTTTGATGGATGCACCCGTGTTTCGAAAATTGCTCCTTGTTTCTTCTTGAAATTGGGAACTTTGAGCGGCCATCTTTTCAATGGCGATCTCCCAGTCTGCTTTTCTTGGTCCCTGTTGCTGAAATTGTTGTTGCGGTTGTTGATATGGTTGTTGATATGGTTGTTGTGGTGGACGATATTGTTGTTGTTGTGGTAGACTTTGGTATGGCACAACTCCTTGTTTAGGAACATTCCCTTGTTGATCTTTCCAGGAGAAATTCGGATGATTTTTCCATCCTGGATTGTAAGTGTTGGAGTAGGGATTGTTCTGCTTCAAAAAATTGATTTCCTCCACTTGTTGAGCTGTTGCCACACAATGCATGGCAAAATGAGGTCCTCCACATATCTCACAATTTACCGCTTGAATCGGCTGAGCTTGTTGAACCTGTGCTACAGTTTGCTTCTCGAGAGCCATTTGTTTTAGTCTTCGTTCAACTTCAGCCGCAATTTGGTCTTCCATCTTAACAACTTGATTTGACAACTTCAAATCAATTAACCCTTCAGGCTGATTAACACTACGGTCATATAACTCCAAGTGTTCATTTGCCGCAATAGCATCAATGATCTTCTTGATTTCCGTGGCTGTTTTGAAATTTGTTGAGCCACCGGAAGCTGTGTCAATAAGTTGCTTCGTCTTCAACTTAAGACCATTCACAAAGTTCTGCATTTGTTCAGTCACATCCATGTTATGAGTGGGACATGCAACCAACAACCGCTTGAACCTTTTATACGCATCTCCAAGTGATTCTCCTTCCTTCTGTTTAAAATTTACTATGTCATATCTTTTTCGGATATACACAGAAGCAGGGAAATACTCATTTAAAAATGTTGTCTTCATTTGTTGCCAAGTGGTGATACTTCCAGCAGGTAAAGAGTAAAACCATTCTTCAGCATCATCTGACAAAGTGAACGGAAACATCACTAGTTTCTTTGCCTCTTCAGAATGCCCCTCTATTTTCAACGACGTAGTCATAGTAAGAAACCTTTGCAAATGCTTGTTTGCATCTTCGTTGATTCTTCCAGAGAAAGGTTTCTTTTCAAGTTGTCGTATTGTTGCCGGGTGCAACTGAAAGTGGGCAACATCGACCGGTTGATTGACTATTGTCATCCGGCCAGTTGGTGCATTTGCTCCACCATAATCACCTAACAGTCTTTCTACGGGAGCTGCCATAGTTTCAGCCTCCGAATCCGAGTGCTCAGAATGAACAGAAAAAGTATCCTCGTTATCAGATTCCGAAGCTATTAGATTTTCTTCTATCGCTTCCAGTCTCTCTTGTCTTGCTTTTCTAAGTCTAGCTCGCAACGATCGTTCTGGCTCTGCGTAAAAAAAAATTGTGCTGAGGCCTTACCTCGCATACAAAGATTAGATAATTATGAGTAATCAGCAAAAATAAAATATAACAGAAAAATAAAATTTTAGTTGCAAAGCAACAAAAATCCAATTGAATTATTATTAAACTTATATTTTGGCAGTCCCCGGCAACGGCGCCAAAAACTTGATCGGAAAATTAGCAAGTGAACTATTTTTCACCGATGTAGTTTTAAATAGGGGTTGATACCCAGTATCGAACTCGCGGACTGCGTAGGAAATACAAGTTTTACAATTATTCAATTGAACAAAATATCCTGGGGTGTGGTTTTGGTTGGTTTGATTATTTTAAAACTACGATATTTAAAAGAATTAATAAGTAAAAGTTTACTTGGAACAAATATGAGAAGATATGCTAAGGTAGATGTATGAATCGCCTTGTAATTCCCGTAACCGCTATTTTACGAAAGAGTTGTCAATATGATTTAGTATCAATTCTTAATATTAATTTTCCCTAATTCCTTAGCGGAAAATCTATTTGGCAAATAAAATTCAGTTTTAATTCCTTAACAACTAAATTTTTGCACCAAGAACCTTGTGAAAATAACCTAGAATAGATGATCAATACCGTCAAATCCTTATTCCTAAGCAATTTACCGGTAACGTTATTATTCAAAAAGCGTTAAAGTGGTTTTTCCGACCTAACCTTAACCGTAAATCAACATAATATTTTCCAATAGAATGAAGCATGAGACACTTTGAAAATAAACTAAATTCATAGAAACTTCAAATTCGTAAAGCAACGGTACTTAATTCATTACATAAAAGCGATTCAGGGACATCCCCTTAACATAAATAGGTTTAGCTACTCATAGTAATAAAGAAAAGAACAAAGGTAATTGTAAACATTACAAGAATTTAGGGATTGATTTGATCTCCAATTGCTATTGTTCTTGAAGATCCTCTCCAAACCCTTGTAAGCTCTCCTTTCTCTCTGTAATTTTCTATCTCCAATGATCCAAGATAATCTAAAAACTCCCCAAACTAGGACTAAGTAGTGTTAGGTTACATTCCATTCATGTAAATAGTCGAAAACGCCCTTAATGAGACGTGGAATAATGAAACAGCTTAAAAATTCAATTTTTGGCCGCAACAGCTGACACGGCCGTGTCCCACGACACTGGCGCCCGTGTCAGCCACTGGTTTCTCCTCAAACAGCTTTTTTTTTCATGTATCAGCTGACACGGCCGTGTCCCACGACACTGGCGCCCGTGTCAACCACTGGTTGCTCCCAACAGCTTTTTTTCTTGTTTTTCAGCTGACATGGCCATGTCCCACGACACTGGCGCCCGCGTCAGCTACTTTCTTTGTCTTTTTGGCTTCGTTTTCTTCTGTTCTCGTCCCATTTTTTCGGCGATTCTTTCTTACACCTGAAATAACCAATAACTACCAACAAAGTGATCAAAAATAAGTATTCTACTAAAAATTACCACTAACTATTAGATTAACAAAACATGAAATAACTACTTAAAACAACGAGCAAACCCTTCACAGTGTTACCGAAATGACCGATTTTTACCAAATAATTTGCGGAGTAGAAGTGAAATTGGTGACCGATCACATCATTTCGAACCCTCTAAGAATAGCTTTCATACTCCATAAATTCGAGGTATCTCCTTCGGCCAAAATAATAGTATCATCCGCGAATTGTAGCAAATCCACCTCCTTATTCTCTTTGTAACAAAAACCCCGAAATTCCCCTAATTCCTTGGATCTTTTCATAAGAGCCGTAAGAACCTCCATTACCAACACAAACACGAAAGGGGTCACCTTGTCTAAGACCTTTGTCAACACTAAAGTCTTTGGTATTACTTCCATTAACAAGAATGGACAAAGAGTTAGTGAAGATACAACACTCCATCCACCTCAACCACCGATCTCCAAAACCCATCCTCTTTAAAATATATCTAACAAAGTTCCAACTTACTCTATCGTAAGCCTTCTCAAAATCGACTTTCAACACAACACAACTCCTTTTTTCTCTTTTAGCTAAATCTAAAACCTCATTCACAACAAGAATTCCATCCATAATATTTCTTCCTTCAATGAAAGCCGATTGATTATTAGAAACAAGCTTCCCGATCACCTTCTTAAGCCTATTAGCCAACAACTTAGCCAAGATCTTGTACAAACTCCCCACCAAACAAATAGGCCGATATTCATACAAGGATTGTGGATTATTAAGTTTTGGCACTAAAGTGATGAAAGAAGAGGTGCAAGCTTTTATAAGTTTAGATCTCTCATAGAAATCTTGCACGAAAGAAAGAACATCCTCCTTTATCACCTCCCAAAACTTCTTAAAGAATTCTAACGAAAACCCATCCGGACCGGGGCTTTTATTCCCATTACAAGACCAAACTGCCTCTTTAACCTCTACCTCCGAAAACCTCCTCTCCAACCAACAAACCTCATTGTCTTCCAAAGAATTTGGCATAATGAATGTGGCTCCCAAATTTAAGCAACAACAAGAACAAATAAAAGACCACTGATGAGACGAAAATAATAAATATTTAAAAGTATAATAGTGAAAAAAAATATTAATAATTTCACTACGCCAAATTTGGCTTTTAGCAGCACCCCTACGAAAGCGCTTTTAGGAAAAGCGCTGGCATAGGCTTCGCTAAAGACAAAATTAAAAAACACGCTAAAAAAGCGCTCTAATAGTGGGGGGGTATGAAAGCGCTTTTAAGAAGCGCTCTGGTAGGGGGGGGTTATGAGAGCGCTTTTCAAAAGCGCTCTGGTAGGGGGGGGGTACGAAAGCGCTTTACAAAAGCGCTCTGGTAGGTGGGGGGAACGTGGGGGGAACGAAAGCGCTTTTCAAAAGCGCTCTGGTAGGGGTGTTTAATGAGAGCGCTTTTTGTCAAAAGCGCTGGTATAGCCCAGGCTATGAGAGCGCTTTCCAGAAGCGCTTTAGTAGCCTTATTACTAAAATTAAAACCAAAAACACGCTTCTACTGTTTCTCACTTTCTCTCTTTCTTTTTCTCTCTGCACGCGAACCAGAAACCCCAGTACCCCTCACCGTCGTCGGTCCTCCGTCAACCACCATCGCGCGAACTTCTTCTCCTCCGTCCACCACCATCGTTTCGTCTCCGTCTCTTCTCCTCTGGTAGCAACTTGCTTTGCGCCACCCAGGTATCACACTTCTCATAGCTTTTAACAAAACCCTAGATGTATCAATGTATCCTTGTGATTCTGAATTTGATGGAATGCTCTTTTCTTAAGGCCTTTGATAGGGTTTTGAGTTCTGTTGGAAAAGAGAAGTGTATTCAGCTTGTGATTCTGAATTTGATGAAACTTCTATTATATTTATCTTCCTTCTTTTGTCATGTACTTCCACTTTCTTTAGAATTGCCAGTGCTGTAGTTGAAATGAGGTGCAGAATTGCTCAATGTTTAAGCCATTATAAGATTAATAGTGTAGTTAGTTACTGTAATAATTCAAAAGAATATAATTTTCTAGTATAAAGCTATACATGAGTCTATGAAAGTTTTAATTTATTTAAGATCACAAAAGAATAAGTTATTTTATTTGTTTGTTTGAAGTGTTGTGCAAAATGTATGAGTAATGTTTTGTTGAGTTTAATCATTTTTATTTTGTTTGTTTTGGATCATAAGATTTGGAAGTGTTTATAGTACAATTGAGAGTACTGATTATTTCCTTAGTATCTTAAACTTTGTTTGGTCGGATAAGCCAAAATTGTCCACCGGTGTCACATACTGTACGCTTAAATAACTCCATTTGTGACATAAATAAAGATTTGTGTTTAGTGTTGATACCAAGTGTGAGCCTCATGCTAAATCTAACATTTGGAAAAGTATCTTGATGTCGAAGAGAGAATTTGGAGTTGTCAACAAGGGACTTATCAGAAAAAAACTGAATATAAATTATATAATAACCGATGCCCATCATATATTTGGGCATAAAACTGAATATAAATTATATAATAACAACAACAATAACCCTAGCTAGTACATACATAGCTATATAGATTTTGGAATTTGATAAAATATATATTATATACTTTTATTTATATATAATAACTCTATGATATATATGTTGTGTGTGTATGAGATTGAGAGTGATGGTATATATATATTGTACAATAAATTGGCTTGTTCAAGGATGCCAAGTACTGTAAAGTATGAGAATGACAGCACATAGAGAAATTAAATAATAAATAATATATAATAATAGTAATAATATATACCTTATGAGAGTTGAATTAATGAGGAAGAGAGAAGGTAAAGAATGAAACAAGAGTGAGTTAATGTATATAGACAAGGATGATTCATAAGGTTTGCTTTTGAGCAAAAAGTTTTATAGCTTCGTGTTAGTAGTGGTGTATTTAATTAACTGCATCGTGTGTCTTGTGTTAGTAGTGTTAGTAGTGGTGTATTTAATTAACTGCATCATGAGCTATTCACCCATTCTTATTATAATCATACATTGAATTGAATTTCTTGTATAGGTCTGACTGG